>NW_022727290.1:41737-78472 GCF_011630105.1 Anneissia japonica
CCGAAAAAGAGTAGTGTCTGCACACTTGTGAAAATGTTGATAATTGTGAACGACTCCTCATAAAAATGCAGACATACTGTGGTAAACTTAAATAGACACGCAAAATTGAGTGCTGCTTTAATATAAATGATTTGAAATACAGCAGTTGGCTTTGATGGCCAATTTGTTGACCTATTTTCATTCATACAGGTAATATCCATAACATTCAGCAAGCAAATAATACAGGTAGCAGTTCATATGAACGAAACATTTAAATAAATATTTACGGTATTTCTTCTTTACGAGTGTGCTGATCATTATTATATTTCTTAATTCAGTGCCCCAACATTCAAAATAGTACCTCATAACCATCATTGTGTTAATTGTGTTAAGTTTTTGTCTCAGTTTCTATTAACAGTTGCAATAATAATAAGTAAAAACAAGTCCTTAAATTACTACCATTTCTACTGTTTTATTAATAAAATGTGTGTTTATTTGTCCTCATTCGAAATGGAAATTTACTGTAGGTTGGGCCCGGGATGGGTGACCACCCGACATAACTACTAAATCTAATGTGCCCAACATGTAAGGGTTATAGACCCTACTCATAGGATCTCAACAACTCTGGAATTAAATACCTACCTGTACAGTGCAACAGCTGGGTTTGAACCAGGGTTTACAGCCAAAGAAGCAGAAACTATACCTCTCCTACCTTGCTACATTAAAGTTATTATACAGATATTGTTGTTTTTAAATTTAAATATAAAAGGCAACACCAATCTATTTATAGTACTAGAGAATTTACAGGAACTTTTCATAGGTGGTTAACTAAAATTGTACTTGCTCAATGTTAAACTAAAAATTTAGAAAACTAAAGATCACAGCTAATAATACTAAAAAGGCCCATGTTCCTGATGATGACATAATTGTTGTCGAAATACTGAATCCCAACCGTGCATGTATTATACTTCTTTAAAGGCCCATTTAAGTTATTTAAAATTAGAAATTATCAAGGTATAAAAAATAAGAAAAAATACATTGTTTACAGGACTTGGTCTGTGTTAACACACAATCAATGCATCGGAAACAACATCATTATATTGGGTCCTTCAAGATGTTTTCAACTCAAAATAGAAACTGCTTGTTACATGACCTTATCCTGAACTTTAACCTTGATGGTCACAAGTAAAGACTGACTAAATTCTTTGTGTAGGTTTATTATAGCACAATACCACAGATTATGTGACATACCCTGCTGTAATGCATTAGCTCCAAATCAAGAGAAATATCACAATTTGTAAAGAGGTAATAGGATTAATCCTCAAATTAAGCAGATTGATGGCCAAGTACTAATACTATATGAGATAAACCACAGATACTAGAAACACAAGATAGAGCACTTGCATAGCAAAAATAAGGCAGAAATACAGTACGTCAATTCTTTTAGGTTAGTCCAGATATTCTGTACTGTACGCAGCGCCCTTCTTTTCTTATTTATGTGCAAGTTTATCTACAGTATACTTGGTCCAGGCGTACAGGGCGCCCTTCTGTTGCTAAGTAAATCCAGACGTACGCGGCGCCCTTCTATTTCTGCTAATGATGGAAAGTTTATCACTAATTAGAGTCTGGTTATACGATTATGTGCTTTTGTGTCTGTCATTTCTAATTTTTTTATCTTATGAATAATGGCAATGATTTCTACCTCCGCAAAAGAAGGTTATGTATTCAGTTATGCAAGTTTGGCAGAAGGTTTTTAGATCCAGTCGTACGCGGCGCCCCATTGTTTTTTTCCCACCATGCATTTCGGTGGAACAGTTTTTTTCTGTGGAGAACTCTATCTTGTGTTTCTACAGTACTGCTTAAAAGAAGTGGTCGATTTTTTGGACGCGTCCGATGCATCCTAAACAAATGGGTAGACAGCAGACAACATGGACGTGATTTGGATGGACGCGTCGATCACGTCTAAAAAAATGCACTAATTTTAATCTGTACTTCAGTATCTTTGGATAGACTCATTGTCAACAGAACACTCACATCATCCAAAGCATAACCAACACACAAAAGGCTATGATCAAGCCACCGCTTCAACTACTGTAATACACACACAATACTCAAACCTATACTCATGGTTGATAAGAAAGTAAGTATATACTCAGGTTATACTGTACTGTACCAAGCCGTTAACAAATAAAGTGATCACCCAGGCTACGCTAAAGCTTCAGTACAGGCTATATTCAAGCACATCCAACACTACAAATACAGTCTCAATCAATATTCAGTTTACCCTAAACTAAACCATTCGGGCAATAAACACTTCGGGCAATATCAGTTTGAATTTAATTGAATTGAATATCCAACCGAGCCAGCAGTCAGATACACTCAATCCAAAAGTCAGGGAAAAGTACCAACTTGAGTGTTCGAAAGTGGGACACATAGACCTTGAATGCGAGACATTTTGTTGAACAGTGGGGCATATTTTAACTAGAAAAGGGACTGGGGGAGAAAAAAGCAACAAGACACTAGCCATGGGTAGAATTTGACTCGGGTCTCGCATTGAACCTGCTCCTCTATTAAGTTGTCTTTGGTACTGTATGTTTTATGGTAGGGAGTCACTATGTGGTAATACTTAACCAATATTCAGTCTATCAGTCACTCTAGCAAATCTCTGTTCTCCTTTTTATAGAACTTTATGCAGGCTACAATCAAGCCATATTGTACAGTACTACAGATATTATTAGCTTATGACAACGAGGTCCTATTTTAATTGAGGATCAGGTATCGTCAGTTGTAGCTTATTATCAAACTATACCTCCATGATCAAACTGTAGGCCTCACCATTTTCACTAAGGTACTGGCATCGCATTCCCAGGTCAGCTGTTATGCAAAAACTGGATACAGTATTACATTCAGTGACTGTAATATGACAAACAGTACAGGCCTAATTCCTGTACTGTACAAGAAAAATATTCCTGTAATTACTAAAAATTAAATGTTATTTAAAGATACATTATTGAATAAAAGAATAAATGTAATTCTTGTAATAAAAATACATGTATATTTACTCACCTCTGTAACATCCATAACTTTAATGGCAGCCAGTTGTCCTGTCTTAACATGACGACCCTAAAAAGGAAAAAAAACATTAATAATTCGAAGAAAATGATTTTAAATAAAATAAGTACGTTTTGCTTCAAGACCATCAACTTTTGATTTATGAATACCCAACATTTACAGTACTTAATGAGCATAAATTTACAAATTTATACAAATTTAAAGCTGGCAAGTAGAGCAGCTCATTTGTCTCAAATTTTGTGTTGAGTTAGTTTTTTCAACTAATAATTGTCTTAGATTTTGTTTGATCATACATGCATACAGCTTGAATGTGGAATACTTAAATAGTAAGCCAATGGTTTTGCCCTCTCCTATTGTTACTGTGTACACCTCATCTTAACTCTCACATTTCAATCCCTTGCATTTGCAGCTAGGTATTTTCGATGTAAGAATCAAAGATGGCATTGTTCCAACACCTGGTTAAGCAACATAATAAAATGCATTGGTCAATGGTTACTTACATGCTCACATGTTGGAATGCCATTTCACAAAACAGCAAGAAAACAAATGTTGATTTTTTTTTTTTTTTTTGCAAATTCCGAATATTAAAACAAGAAAATATGATTTAAACATAAATGCACTCAACCATAAAATTAATGTACAGCCTAACATGTATTATACACTACTCTAATGTCATTAAATTAATTTAATATCAATATCATGAATGGAGCTGTACTGTAGTCAGTCAACCTTCTAAAAACCTACTGTACAATAGGTTACCCTCAAACAGAAAAGACAGATTCACAGTCACTGTTACTTCTTGTGAATATACTGTACAACTGACATAATTAATACATTCAATGATTTCCCGATATACTCCATTTCGCCGTCTCCAATCATCCTCTCAAATCCTTCTCCAAATGCCATACCAAAACCTACGGTCAATGTTCTTTTACTTTTGCTTCTGCCTATTTCTGGAACCAACTTCCAAAGTACATAACTTCTTCCAACTCTATTTGCAACTTTAAGTCACAGCTTAAGACCTATTTGTTTTCCGGTGGCTTTTTAAATGCGTTGCGCCTTTGATCTTGTTTGGAATTGGCGCCATATAAATTCGAGATAATATTATTATTATTATTATTATTATTAATCAAATTTGATAGAAAATAATCATCAAATATAAATATGTTATTTCAATAATTAATATACAATTAACTGAAACCAGCAACATAAACAACTGAAAATTTAATGGTCTGCTCAGCCTTCCAAACGGTACAGTACAGTGTAGGTACAACCAGGACATGTTAACAATGAAATGTCATGTAAAAATAAAGTGTATGGCCACCAAAAAGTTATTTGGGCAGGTTTAAAAATACTTTAGTCTGCCAGAATATGACAGTCAGGAGGGGACGCTAAACAAATATTAATTTTACAGGCCTACAGTTAATTAATTTTTTTCCCTTTAGATATAATGCACTTATTACATATCAATATAATCCCATAAAACTTGACAGTGTAGATTTCTTACTGCAAATGCATATCTCAAAATCAGAACTGGGAATAAACTGTACAACCATGCGAAGGAAAATATTTCCTCCATGGTACAGTACAACAACCTAAAATGATTAAAAATACCAGATCAAACTGGTAAATGGATGCCCACATAGAAAATGGTGATTATAAATTTAAGAATTTTATTTAAAAAAAATTGTGAATAAGAAGGTGAAGTGAAATTTGAAAAACTTCCAACAAATAGAAATTATTGTACAGTACATTATGACATTGTCTGGCCATCAGAGCCTAATTTTAAAACTGATCTGGACAGAGTCTACAGTAATATTATCTGAGACCTGGAGAAAAGGTCAAGTTTAACAAAGGCATCACTTCCCAGCAAAAACAGCTTTGAGTAGTGTACTCTATCTGACTGTAGATTACTTTTCCAGAAACAGTACTGTATACTGTTGCACTATGATTAAACTGTCAGGTGTTTGTTTTAAAGCTATGATCATTTTATCACAAGATCTATTAATGAATATTGTAGATCACTTTCTTTGAGGATAAATAAACACAAACAAAGGGCAATGTCCAAATATAGTTTAATTTTGATATCAGTTACAAAATAAAATAAATATATTGTATTTTATGATTATAAATAATTAATAATTCTTCATTATAAATTTATTAATCATCAATTTCTCAAAGAAGCATCTGTAATAAGACTATATCAAGTAAAATGAATTCTGGTCATCTCTTGAAAGGTACTTTAAATATACAGTAAAACAAAACAAAAAAGTACCTAAGGTTTACAGCATAAGTATTAAACTTAACAATACATATGTTATGTTAAACTGAATGGGGCGCAGACACATGCCTGTGTAGACATTTCATAACTCTGTGAGTGCCAACACTTTGTAACCAACTTAAAAACCTAAAATGTCTTTAGCCTCAATCACACTGGATTAAATTTTGGGAATATGTAACCGTAATCACGGTAAACATTTCTAGGGTAAATGTTACCGTCAATCGCACTTGGACTTTTCAACTCGGTTAATTTTCCAGAGTAGTGTAAAATTAACTATTGAGGGCGGTACATTTTGACCCGTAACATGACCCGTACTGACATGACCTACAGCCTTCTGATCCCTTGATCTGTTTCGCGCGCTGATTTGCACTTACTTTCTAGCTAGTTCTTACCGAAATGAACAATGAGGCTTGGGAATTCGGTTAATTTAAACGACCTGTGGCTGTTCGCATTGGATTTTCCAGGCCGGTCAAAGTAGCTCGGTAGGAATTCCTGAGTTAATTTCACTCCCGAAAACTAACCTGCGGCGACAGTCAATTTAACCGAGCGGGACTATCCGCATTAGACTTTTTCGGTCAAACTTACCGACAAGACAGTTACTTTTACTGAAACAAATCCAGTGCGATTGAGGCTTTTGTTATATAAAGGGCAGATTATAAGCACGATAAAAGAATCTGTTTCTTCATTTAAATACTTATGGGTCTGTGTTTGTTTCTACCGGAAAATGTATTTTGGAAGAAACAGCATTACCAGAAACCCAATTAGCCAGTAGTAACACGCCCCAATTAAGCAGCTATTAGGGTAGTACAGTAAGCCAAGTTAGGATTTGAATCTTAAATTCTCTTCCTTGGATGGACAAGTCATGTTTGTCTGACTCTACCCAGGAATACTAATAGTTGCCTGGAACAGTAGGATGTTGTGGTTTTGAATGTATTGATCTATGCACCACTACATGCAATATTCCTGAGGGAATGAATAAGGTTTCATATGATTAGTTAGTGCGTAAGATTTGCAAATTGATGGATCCAATGATCAGGGGGAAAATGTTGCTGGCACTGTGATTTTTACTTTAGATTGTATAGTAAAATCACTAATAAAACCTAAATAATTCGCATTTAGGAGCATTTCATATTATTTTATGTTAATTATGGCTATGAATTTATCACTTAGTATAAACACATAAAAACGTTAGAACCACCAAATAACAGATGACCTCAAAAGACGGCAGGAAACACCAGGACTGACAGCTCATTGTAAATAGAGATGTATAGTACTGTAGCTATAGTTTTGTATTTATTTACTGTACGAAATACCAATATGTACAGTAATAAACCTATTAACGTGAAATAATAATTTTAATTTGATCAGGTGATATCCGAAGAGATCCTCAACAGTAACTGGTTTACTTTTGAGTAATCCTGTCAAGTACTGTATCAACTGAAGTTGTGTTGGCATACTTGTCATGTTTCTATACATTTACGCTCTTTGTATATTTGAGAATAATGAAATAAATGATATGAGATTTGTTTGACTGCTTCATGTCTAAATTGTCTAAATTGGGATGGATTTTGAATTAACAGGTTCAAATCGATCAGCCAACCTTGAACCAACCAATAATCACTGAGGTTTTTTTTCTGTTTTAATAGTTAAACTTTCCTATAATAAATTTTATTTCCATGTCTATAGAATGTTATTTCCGAAGTACTGGGCCTATAAAATACCACCATGCTACAAATAGTCCTATATACAGAAATTTCATTTACATAAAAATGAATCAAATTTCAGCTACAAAAAAGAAAACAAATTTGCCAAAGGTGGAGTACATGACTATGATGAGACAGAATTTATTAAAGACGTTCACATTTAATCTGTAGGATGATGTTGCCAGGTGACTGGTACCTAGGTTCCTGGAAGTCAATTTTCGTCATCATACCCTGCAGGCCTTCTGTGAAACAAAAACCTGTTCAGCTGGGATACCTAAGATGCAAGCTACAGGCATCATGCAAAAAAATATGTTCAGATAAAAATTTGCAAGATGTGAATTCACCTACACAGGCACGGCTCTGTACATGTGGTGGTTACTGTACACCACGACCTAGGGTTAGAATCTCCCCCTCTCCAACCCCATAGATTAGCATAACGCCTATGCGCTCTCAGCCATTTAGAGGTGCTGTAATCATAAATTTTCTTACCTCAGCCCAAACCATGTTGGGCTGAGGTGGTATTGATTCTTTATCAGTGAAAGTCTCTCCATGTTAAACATTTCTGGATTCATCACTCATATCATTTACTTTGTTGTTTAAAACATTTAGAATGCAATGACAAACAATTAAAAAACGAGCACATCTAAAATCCCAGGAATTGGCAACCAGGACATAAAAAAAAGGCCCCCACTCTCAGAAAGCCACAAGATCCCCGGCCCCATTGGTACAGTACATCACTGATCCAACTCCTCTGAATCTTTGGTTTTCTCAGGGGTTAATACTACTACAGTACACTTTATTTATTGTAAGTTTTTGAGACCAATCATTTCTTTTAAATCTATTTTTTCCTTAACATTCTGCCCGCCAAACATGGAGAGTTTTGGTAACGCATCGCTTGATCGCCAAACACAGAGATATCTGTTTCAGGTTTTTTTATGGAATTCGATAGATGGGGTAATTACCGACATATACTAACAATTTGAACACTATATTCAGTTTGGACCGTAAGAATTTCACTATTTGTTTTTTACATTAGTGTACAGTAAGTAGAGCGGTATTGATTTACTTTCACAAAATCGCGATTATCTCAGTTTCATTGCGCGAAATTGCGTAAATCTCCAAAAGTGAGTCATTTTCATTTTACTGTTTGGGTCACAGATTGTGATTAGAATAAAATGTTTGGCACCACTGTAAACCATTCTCAGTGAGCTTTGGAAAAGTGTTGAAATTTGCCAGAAGTCTGGCGGTGGCTTGATACTATTTTTTTCAAACCCCTGGCGGTCAGAGTGTTCAATCAATGCAACTGTACAGTACCTGTACTTTACCACAAAAAAAAAAGAGAAAAATAAGAGACTCGTGGCAAGTCTAGAATAGACTGTCTATTAACTATAGATTAAACCTACGGTAGGAAATAAGAAACATCCTTAACACTGTAAATAGCATCACCTACGATATTATAAATCAATCAATCAGTTAGTTTATTTTTATTATAAACAAAATTAAAAAAACAACAGATAAAAACTGTAACAAAAATTCCAGAAAACATGTTTTATCTGTATCTTTTTCACCTGTATAAAAATTTATGATTTACATTAACATTTAGGTCATGCACGGTATGGCAGACTAATGTCTCCTCAAATATGAAAGCTTAAGAATGACGTACGTTGTCATTGAAGATGAACATGTAACTGTAATGATGAGACGAGGAGATTACAACAGTGATGGTGTACGAGACGAATCAGAATTAAGATCTACTGTTCCAGCGCCAAGAATTACCTCATGTTGTATAAAAACTACTGTAATAGATACTGAACAAGTTGCAAAACCATGTGTAATGCAGGACAGTACTGTATATAGGTAGCGCAGGCCTCATTAGCATATTCAGTGGGTATGATACCTCACTGACAATAACTCATGTTGACCTAATTCCCTATCCATCATTTAATGGGTAATTATGCAAATTTTCTGTTTTTCTGTACACCTTAGATTACAGCAGCACTGAATGTTCTTTATACAGGCGACCTTCCCATTTACGTACACCTTGGGCTGAAAGCAGTTCGTAATTGAGAAAATTGTAAATGAGACGTTCATAAGAATAGCGCCCTCAAGTTAAAAAAAGCCAAGTTGTAGACTATAAACTAGGCCTGTCTACCAACATTTAGGCTTAATTTTACATTTAAAAGTCCAATAAAAATTTATAGAAATCGTTGAAGAATCAATTAAATGTTAATGCAAGACAAACTAATGTATTAGATATCGATTCATAATAGGCTAAGCAAATCGTTCCATGGATAGACCGACCTAATCTTCCATGTCACTAACAGGCTGACTGTTCAACATACAGTGGTGGTTTAGCCAAGGTTTAGCTGGGCCTACCAGCAGCTCTCTGCTAACTTTAGCTCTGTAATTTGTAGCAAATTACTAAACAAACATTGATATTAATTTGTATTAAAAGCACTTGGCTTATTATTTGTTTAATTTAGTAAAAGGTATTTTTGTATAACTTAAAAAAAGAAACTGTTCCTATTTTTCCGACTTTCCTGACTTCCAAACATGTGGTTTTGTACCTCTAGCATTGAATGATGGGTATTTTAATACTGATGTCATCTTCTAAAAATATAGCAGCTTGCTAATCGTTTTTTTGACAGTGAAAAACAAATAATATTAATAATATTAATAATGTTTATTAACCAAACAGTGATTTATTCTTAAAAGGATAAAAGGTTGATGTTACCATACTCTGACAAGCTCGATTTACAGTGCATTTAGACCGCAGGTAACCATAAGACAGAGTAGGGTAGGCTCCCTGGTATAGATAGGCTACCCAGCCTTGCCCTTAGCCTAGACAAGGTAGGCCTAGGAGCATGCACTGCCTGCCTGAATTTCGGCTAGTTTTGATTATTTTACATCATGTATTGGTTTAACTTTTTTAAGCCTAAAGTATTATGATGTATTTATGGAATGTACTGTATAACCAGCACTATAATGCATTTTTAATGACCTTTGTAATTTGTTTTTCTTAAAATAAATAAAAATTGCAAAAATTAGATAAATAAATCTAACGATGACATCATTGGCCGAACATTCGTAAAATAGAAGGTTCGTAAAATAGAAGGTTCGTAAATGAGAAGTTCGTAAATGGGAAGGTCGACTGTAATGTCATTATTTTCAGTTGGGAAAATGTTCTTCCGAAATAATGTAATGAAAATGAATGAATGAATGAACAAATACATAAATTAATAACGAATACATGAATAAATGAAGACATAAATGAATGTACAAATAAATGAATGAATAAATAAAGGAATGGCTCGATGAATATCTACTGTATAATTCATAACCTTATTTTTTCAAAAGGGCTTGCAGATGAAACATTGAATTCAATTTAAAAAAAAAAATACTCAGATACTCAAGTATTCGTCCATCATACAAAGATATGAATTCTGCTGGCAAATAATCAAAAACCATAAAAACTTACTTAAACTAATTGTTAATATTCTGCTTATTAATGTTTTCAGTGGTTTAAATATGTACGATATACATGCCGTCCCCATCACCATGTCACCCTAGAAGTTAAATGTGCGAATGGCATCGGGCAAGAAAAAGTTCTTGATGATTTGATGCCCTAAACATTATTTCCGTATTGATAACAGGTAATGATAAGGCAGCACACCGAGACTACTCTTTTAAAGATATAATTTTATTAGCTCATGTCTAATAAAATCACAACTTTAAAGTTAGTCTCAGAGTGCTACCTTATCATTACCCGTTATCAATATTTATTCAGACTAAACACGACTACTGTACAAATACTCTTGCCATTAATTTTACACGAAAGCAAATTGTTCAGATCATCAATCGTCAACTTAGGGCCTGTTCGAGCAAAAACGCCAACCATATTCCGTTTATTTCACCGGGTAATCGCGTTGAACACTCAGCGGGTGGTCGACCATTCGAGCAAGTTTTAGCTCATGGTAAGTATGTGTAATGAAACTACTCCGGAAGTAAATTTCAACTTATCCCATGGTTAACAACCCATTCTTTGTTTACTTGCTACTGCTGCTATAACCGGCCCATGTACACACAGCGCGGCACGGTGGAACGATAATGTAGCTCAATAACTTATAATGGCTACTTTAAAATCTATACGTAGGTAAGTTTATTCAAGTTTATTTCTCCGAATAATGGTAAATCTACAAATCAGTGGAACGATAATGTAGCTCAATAACTTATAATGGCTGCTTTAAAATCTGTACGTAGGTAGGTTTAGTCAAGTTTATTTTTTCCGAATAATGGTAAATCTACAAATCGATCGCGTAGCTATGCTTCTAAATTTAGATTTCGTTGTGCATGCGTGAGGAGGCGAAGGAGAGCTGCAACCACACCTGGGCCGTAACCTATTGAATTTCGTGCTGGGCTGTGGACAAAACATTTTGGAAAAATATTTAAGGTTGATTTATCATCGCCTAGGCTCCATGGTCATTCCATACACAGCATTCTACCCAGCAATTTGGTGGTCAAAATTGTTGCGGATAATCCAGATGGTATGGTAATTAGACTAGTGTCTAGTAGACGAGCGGTTTTAGAAAGTGTGTACCGGTAAATTAACTGGTAAATTGCACTGATATTTTTTCGCTCGAACGGGCCCTTACTCAACATCATCATTTTTACATTACGGTAGGTACATATTTAACAAGCCTTAATTTTATTTTGAATCTCCATGCTTCAAATCCTGGATCTGCCCATCAGGGTTTGATTTGAATAATCTTTAATGTTCAAGGGGTATGTAATTACTATGATCTACTGTGTAATAATATGTAATTTTGTGCCTTTTTAAATTCACTTTTTCTTGTCTACAGTATGTACCCTTTGCAATCCTTGGGCTCGTATTAACATTAATGTCAACAAAAAAAGGTTACCTTCGACAAGTTAGGTTCACTTACAGTAGGCAAAAGTATAATTATTACACTACCAATTATATAATTCTTCTACAAAGAAATCAAACTTCCTTTCTTGTGTTGTATAGTGTGTCATATTTCTTAGTATCATTCAGGAATAAAAACACTTTAATGTTTTTCATGGTTTTTAAATGATGATGAAAGCATGTAAACATTTTTAAAAAAAAACATCTACCATGAATTGAACACATGACTTTAGAGGCAGAAGACAAGCACACTATAATCCACTTTACTGTAAATAACTAAGGATTTTTCACAAATGCAGTCACCATGAAAGGGTTTTCAAGTATTAGTCAGTTTATTTACTTTTAATCAACTAGAAATTTTCTAAATATAATCTATTCAGACCAAGAAATTTACTTTTAATAAACTATCAAAATTATGTCAACCTGAAGTAAACTGTAAATATGGCCTTGACTTTACAATCCGCTTTTTAATTACAGTATGTCAATGGATTCTAGGTTTTTCAATCACCATTCGTTTCATTTATATTCAAATAGTTGAAGTATAAAGTTGAATTGCTTATTTCCTTATAGTAAGTTCGGTTGGTTATGTGGCATTAAGTAACAAGTACATGTAATAGCAGGGACAGATATAAAAATATCAATGTGTGGTATTTAAGAAGGAATTTGCCATTACAAAGCTTACTGTTACTTAGTAAGGAAAACTGTTCATTAAAAAAAAATCAAAATTTTGCTCACTTATGTTATCCATACATTTCATAAATTGCAAATTATTCTAAAATAAATGCTGAATAAATTATGCTTTTAATACTCAATGCTGTTTTGACCTTGTACTTATTGAGTTTCACTTAATTTGCATTTTATACTTAGGTACAGCACAATGCAATTTAAGTGAAACTCAATGAGTTTCACTTAATAATGCATTGTACTATTACTCAGTGGTAATAGTTTGTTTCTTGTCTAAAAAAAAAATCTCCTTCACTCATATCTTAATAAATATACAGTAGGCCTACTAATTAACTTTCTACTTGAAATCATTTATTATAATCAATTCACTCAAAAGTATAAATCATCAAATATCATCATTGTTTTGTACTGTAGGTCAATGAATTCAAGGGGACGGAGGTGGGCGACACTCTGACTACAGTATATACAGTACATGAAGCTTTGAAAACAGTGACTTTACTCCATTTTATACCTCCATGCTTATTCCAAATCTATCATTTTCATTGAATAAACATCATTGTTGTAATCATATGGTAAACTAATATTTTATTCAGACAAAAAGGTCAAACTGAGGTGACACAACAGTAATAGGGGATCTTGCATAGGTTGAAGATATCAATATCTCACATTGGCAAACCATACAACAATGTAGTATCAGTTCTTTTAACTGTTACACAATCAGTCCAGTATGTACACTATATCTTAACATTACCAGCAACATAATTTTAATAATGCTCATTTTAGCATCTACTACAAAGGTCAAGTCATCTTATTGTAAGTTCTGTTGATGTTTGACTGGTTCGTTTCTTCACTAAATTATGTTTTATTCAATAAAAATTGAATTTATTTTTATTATTGACAACGTGCCAGCAAATGTTGATTTTTCTTTAAGGTACAGTATGCTCAGACTAGGCAGAGAGATACAGTGGAGAAATTTTATCTATAAAACAAGATTTCATTCTGTGTCCAAATTTGAAGTATGTGGTCAGCATACTATGAGTATAATATGTAATATTATTAATGTTTTAGAAATTAATAGAGCCTAGGTACTGTAGGTCATCAATCTAGAATATCTAATATTTTGATGTGTTTGTCCTTCCTCATTACCAAAGAACAGAAGACTTACTGTATAAAGATGAAATGTTCACAAGCAAGCCCCTTCCAAAGTAAAAGGGAAGGGAGAAGGAAGGGAGAAAGGAAATGGAAGGGAGAAGGGAGGGAAGGGAGGCCATACATACAGTAGCTGTCAAGTCAGAAGGTCTTGTTGGCTTGAGAGTCTTTACCCACCTCATCCCCTAACATGAGGCTATTACAATATGACATATTTATTACAGTATGCTTTTTATTTTGTTTCACTACAGTTATTGAAAAAAAGCATGAACTTCACAAGAGACTACTCTACTTAGGTGCTGACGGGAGAGCCTGAGGGTCTGAAAGTCTTCAGTCCCACGCAGAAACAGGAATACACGCAGAATCACTGGAATACAGTATTAAATGGAACTAGAATAAACCTACCTTAAAAACTTGTCCATATGTTCCATTGCCCACTACTTCCATTAAATCAAATATTCCAGCAGGCTCCTACAAACCAAAGACATAAATATTATTATTATATCATTTAAAATGTAAATACATTACTTATACTGTATAGCGCAAACATATCTGATGACATCTCAATGTGCTTTACAAACTTTAAAATGTATAATATAACTAAAATACATTAAAAATACTGTACAAAGCATTCACTAATCAAACAACCATTCCAATTTAAACGCAATTTCACAATTTAAAATGTCATAAATGATAAAAGTTTGGCACAATTTTCAGTTTAAAAAGCAATTTCGCAAGTGAATAAAATTTTTATTTTATTTTATTATTCAGCCCTTGAAATTAGCGTCGGCATTCGGCAATGCCGAGGTAATTGACGACGCTTAGCAAGCTTACCACGGCACCAAATTGCCGAGGCTCCTTTTTGATAGACCTACATGTACTGTAGCAAGTGGCCTAAAGAAATTTCAGCTTGTATGCACACAGAATGTTAACATTTTTTAGTTTATTATTGTGTGTAAATTAAAATTACAAACCAGGAATTACCACAGTCAAGACGATGTATTTATGCATGCTGTAAACACAATGGCCCAAGCATGTTGTTGTGGCAGGCGACTGCGAACAACGAGGGCGTGGAAGATTTTTGGTAGATTCCGACCTGGGTACTCTATACTGTGACATATGTTCATTTTAAAGCAGCCGTAAAATTAATGATTAATTTATACTATTATTATAATATACAATATGTTTTAATGTTGCTGTTTTTACAAAATAAACTTCAATATATATACAAATAAATTAAATATTCAGTGGTTGACTTGTTTATTTTGTGTACGTGTTTTACCTGCTTCAGAATGGTACGAACTATAAACATTACGTCATTTAATAATGAAGAGAGCGGCGTTGAAGGGAAAAATGCTTTCTTGGTTTAGGGCAAACCCTTGCTAGATAGTTAAATAGGTATGTCTAGAACTTGTTAAATTATGATCAAATTAATTAAAATACTACATTGATCGACGTTAGGCCTAGTCAGGTGAGCTTTTGTTCTGTAGCTGTTGTTTGGTGTAGTTTCGATGATAGATAATCCCTTTTAGCTGTAGTTAGGGCATAAGTTAGAGAGACGCTAAAAAATGGAAATTGCTGACGTAGTGCGGAGGCGAGTGCAATTTACGTCGGCAATTTTTCGCCGAGGACTTATCGTCCGAATTTCGAGGGCTGAATATTTACTTTTAATTTTTAATTATTATTTACTTATTTTTTAATTTTATACAATTTTTTTATCAACAAAATACAAATCGATAAAACAATAAAATGCATAATATAGTATTCACAATTATGTCAATTTCTACAATTCATTACTGTAAAACAATATACAGTAATGCATCATTACTGTGAGATCACTAAATCGATAGCAAGTGTACATATACCATTTGCACCATACTGTACCATGTCATGCTGTTTTGTACCATTTCACTTCAGTAATGTCATGTCATACACCATGTCATAGAGTAAACTGTACTATGTCATAGCTGTACCATGCCATATAGTATATTGTACCATGTCATACAGTATATTGTACCATGTCATACAGTATAAAATGTTCTCCCAATTGAAATATTTTAACTGGTAAATTTGTTCATATAAAGCCAGCTAAGCATGCACAACGTGAGGTATTGCTTCTTTTGAGTTCAATGGCTTCAATAAACAACAAAACTGTACAACAATAACGATAGCCTAGTCCTGGACTGGAACAGTGAAATATGTTCACTATTGAAAGACGGCCTGCCAAGGCTACTTGGCCTAATAGGTGATTTTTCTTTCTACCAACACAAAAAAGTGCTGCTGTCATTTATTTTATATTGTTTTACTGTATATACCTATAACTGTACTATAACACTTTTTTTATGTTACTGTACAACTAAGCATCACTAGCTCACTACTATTAAGGTCACTACTTTTGTGTCACTGAATAGATGAGAAGCTATGCTACAGTACTGTACTGTAGTTTACAGTCTCAAGGCATTTCTATCTGCTTTTAAATTCAAGCAATTGAATGTAAAAAGATTTAAGGGAATTATCTCGGTATTTCTGTTCCATCTCCAGAGGCAAGATGACTTCTTTGTCTGACGATTTCCTAAATGCTGCATAGGAATTTGCTATGCAAACAAAAGCTAACATAAACTATTAAACTGGAAGCCAAAGGCAGGCCTACTGTACAGTACTAAGCTGACAGATTTTCTGAGAATTGCCTGAATGCTGACGGTACTGTAGGCCTGTCAGGAAAAATTTTGGTCCGGGGCCAAAATCGGTCCGCCGGATTTTTTTTGGGCTTTAAAATTACCTGCCAAATATAGTATAAGCCAAAATCGGTCCAGCGTCTATTTAATAGTTATAACTTGTATTTTTATAACGTTGTTCATATTTTTTTGTAATCAAATGAGAGATAAATATCTTATCTCTTATTATATAGCCTAATATGTTTTCATTCATTATTGAACAGTATGTGTCAAATCAGGTGAAATCATTGGTGAAAATTAAGTAAAGCTTCGAGCTCATCAGTAAACCCTTTCGTGTAAAAGTACAAAAAGAAGTTAAACGATGAATTGATGTGGTCTTAAATCGTGTTGGTCTGCTGTAGTTCATTTTTTACCATGTTTTGCTTTGGTTGTGTGTGCAGCTTAACGCCATGACGAAGTACATGTCAAGGAGGTATAAAAATATTTTTATACCTCCTTGGTACATGCATTCAATTCTGAGAATGCTTACTCCTTTATTTCATGTAAATTAGAACATCTATTATATGACCTAATACCCCACACAATAATAAGGAATATTTAAAAACTAATAAATCAGTCTTGTGTTTCATTTTAGGCTCAAACGTAGGCCTAACACGGCCGCCGAAAATTATGCACGCTGTGTTTATCACCTAGGCCTAGGAAATGCATTATCTGGTGGTTTGATAAAACACGAACCTCAAAAGCGTAACGAATCAGTCTATCACTGCAAAAGACTTTGCAAGTGTGGGAGAAGCATACAGTACTTTAATTCCTCCACTCCACGGGAGAAATAATCATATCCTACAAGCAGCAGACGAGTTACAAATAAAGTGGCCAGGCCGACGCGGACCAATTTTCTCTAAGCGGGACCGGTTTCAGCGGTTAAAATCAATCCGGAGGACCGATTTTAGTAGTCCGGAGGACCGATTTTAGTAGTCCGGCGGACCGATTTTGGGTGCCAAAATCTGTCCGCCAGACATTTTTTGGCCCAGACGAATTTTGGCGTGACAGGCCTATTAGTACTATACCTCAAAATTTAACAAATCTGAATGTTTTGTAAATAAGTAAAATATACAAATTATTAAAGAAAAATGACGGGACATTAACTATGAATCAATTATTAAATTAAAGAAGGCAGATTTCATTGGAGAATTTGACTACACTAAAATAATTTCAGAACAGTTTTGAGTATATACTCAATTACATTTTATTACTATCATCATCAATTTATTTTTTAATATCAGTCATACCATCCCATCAATAATAATTACCATAATATTTACTAAACTTTACAAAAAAACTTGGTGAATTTTTAACAAGTTGAAGATATGCAACTTATTTATTTTATTTTATTTATTTCAACAATATTTTACGAGGGTGGTCCATCCAGCCGGATCTGATCACTAGGGACCCTCAATACATAACACAAGTAACAAAGGAAATATAAATAGAAAAACAAAGAAATTAAAATGAAAAGAAAAATAAATAAAAAAAAATGTGTAAAAAAAAATAAATAAAAAATTTAAAAAAATAAAAAATAAAATAACTAAGTAACAAAGGAAAAGAAATTATTACATAAAACTATATTATATAAATAAAAATTTTAATTAAAATCAAATCAAACTTAACAGAAGGATACAGAACCACTTAATGTAGTTGCAGGATCTGTTATTGGAGAAAAAGTTGCCTGATTTTCATTTTTTAAACTTGTTTTATTTGTTTGGCCATTTATTTGCCTGACCTTGTATTTGTTTGGCCTGTATTATCACTTGTTAATTATACAGTACAAGAATAGAGACTATAATACAGTACTTTACTATTGACTACCAAAAGTGCCCTTAAATATTGACTACCAAAATAGGTAAATTGCATACAAACACAATAAATGCTTACAGTATGGTAGGGTGATTGTAAATTCCAGCACTTTATTTATCAGCTGATATCCAACTGTATTCTTCACCCTGTAACTTGTTGTTTTCAATAAATCTGACAATTGTTATTGGTAAATTATGTTACTAAAAATTAAGGCTTGGTAAATATGTACAGTATGTGGTTTATAATTTCCTACAGCATATTCATTTCCATTGTGCCTTAATTACTATGTTTTTGTTATCAGTATACAAAATTCCTTGAGAATTTCCTGTTTGGTAGAACTTTGCATAACCAACTATTTCTGTTGATGTTTGAATATGTTATTTATGTTATTTCTCTAAAAATAATTTATGATGATTGTAAGAAAAAGTATTTTCCACATTAGTAATAGGAGTATCACTATAAAGATAAAGATAAAGGTATGTTTGCAGAAGACACCAAGTTTTTTAGTACTGTCCGCGATCTCAAAGCATTGTATGAATGGAGTGAATGATGGCAGTTAAAATTCAACATTGATAAATGCAAGGTTATTCATTATTGCAAGTCAAATCCACAACATCAGTACATCATGTTATCATCGAATGGTGAAAACACTCTACCAACTACCGAAAAGGAAAAAGACCTGGGTGTGTTTTTTGACAAGTCACTAAAATTTTCATTTCATATAAATGAAGCAGTAAATAAGACAAACAGTCTTTGGGCTAGACAGCTCTTTTGCATTCTTCTGTACAAAAGTATCATTCGACCATATCTTGAATATGCCAGCTATGTATGGTATCCTATTCTAAAAGGGGACTCTGATAAGATCGAAAGAGTGTAGCATAGAACGACAAAAATTGTACAAAATCTTAGTGATAAAAGTTATGAACAGAGATTAAAGGAACTGGGACTACCTACATTAGATTTAAGAAAGAGAGCAGATATTCTCCAAGTATACAAAATAGTAAATGGCACTGATGATATTCAAGTTAGAACCTTCTTCAATATTATGGATTCCGACAGAACAAGGGGACATAAGTTTAATTAAGAAAGCCTCGAGCTCGTCTTAATGTTAGAAGTCACTCTTTCTGTGTGAGGGTTATAAACTTATGGAACAATCTCAACGACCAAACAATACATGCATGTAACTTCTCAACAAAGATGGGACAATGCAAAACAAATTTAGCTACCAATTTTAACAGAAAAAAAGTACAAATGGTGGGCGTTTAAAAAGCTAACACCTTATTTCAGAGCCCAAAGATTCAAGTAAGAAGAGTAAGAGCGTAGCAGATTCCATTTTTTCTGTCGCTGCAGCTTGGCACTGTCGCATGATGCTGTCACGTGCCGTGGTAGCATTCTGTGTATGTGTCAAGATTGTCTGACATATAGGCTAGTAAGTATATGTAGAACTAAGTAATCTAGATGCCAAGACAAAAAGTAAAGGAGACATACTTTAAATTTTAAAAAGTTCTGGATTCGAATAATTGATGTCACCTCCGGCATCATCAAATATAGTAGGCCTACTGTACATTGGGCTATCAAGTTGCCATTGTTTTAATTAACATACGGTAGGCCTACGGTAATAATAATTTATAAAATATTAATATTATATACATTGATCGGCCTACAGTAGGCTTACCTAGGCCTAGAAAGGAGGGTACCTACATTTTCAGTAGGTTTGGGCTAGCCTAAACAAGATTAAATTAAGGGCTTAGGCCATAGCCAGGGAATTAAAGTGTAGGCCTAGGCATAGGCCAGGGCCTACTACTACTAGGCCTACCTAGGCCTGGACTGATAGGTTAATGATTCAGAAGGCTGGGCTGTTTAGTTAAATTACGGTACGGTAATTATAGTTTACAATATATACATTTGTTGGAAATATAAATGTTGATAGTGTTGTGTACATTTATAATAAAACAATAAAACGTTAGCAAATGTACCTAGCTAGGGCCTAGGTCTATGTTATGCAGTACTGTAATTGTAGCATGAAAAAAGTTGGCAGTTTAAATCTGAAGATCTTTAAATTAAGTCAAGCTACAGAACATACAACAGACAATGCAATACTAATTCAATGACAATACTCACCCTCAGCTGGGCCAAGTCAATATCATCTAGACTTCGCATGGAAGCCATGTTTGTTTCGGGCAATAATTTTCCCCAAAACAAAGAGTGATTTTAATACATCCGTATTAAACGATCAGATGGATTTTTGAACAATTCAGCAGATAAATAACGAATCCGACACTTCATCAACAAAGTATGCTATTTTTCATTTGAATGCTTTACAAAATCGTGATTCACTTTCTACAAGTCTTCCACTTCCGGCCTATTGCCCATGGAAATCGCGCCCCCACACACTAATAAAAATGCAAAGATCTTATAAACACAAGATAGCGTTCTCCGCGATTTAGGCGTAACAAATAGAAGCGTCGGTCAAGGTTCAAAAGTTTCCCATTTAGCAAGAGGGCGTCATTCATGCGCTATTACCGAAGAGAAAAAGTAATAAGTTTTGGAAGAGGGCGTCCTATCTGTTTTATGACCACAAGACGAACGTCTATCAGTGTTTTGGACAAACTGTACATTTCTATTTGTTTCGTTTCATTCTATTTATTTGTGTTGGATTTTTTACAGTGTAAACACCAAGGATATCCCACGAAAGTCTAGAAGAAGACTTGAAGTGGGGTCCTTCTGGTGGTGATTGGGCAGTACATCCCCTACTCTTTTCCGATGAGTGTACTGCGGTCTTTAAATACACACGGCTTAAACGTGCCATCCGAAAGATGGTGCGGTAATGTAACTTATGTCAGCTCCAGCTCAACCACAAGGAGTGGCTGCGACAGGAATTGAACTGGGACCTGAGATCTCCACGGTTCAGAGCACACACAGTGGCTACCACCATATTATCCAGCTGAGCTATCTGCTCTCTTTTAATTGCTAACTTTATATATTGATGTGGTCTGGCTTGGCACAAAATATCTCGAAAGTGTTCCTGAGGAAGATTCCCCAAAAATATGACAGTTTAGGGGTTATAAATTTGAAACCCCTAAACTGGCTTTACTCGATTTTGGAGTCTACTAATATGTAGAAAATACATACTGTATACATTTTTTTTTCTCCCCGACGAATTTGTGGTGGGGGCCTGGCGTAATGTAATAGTAGAATCTACCTGACGTAATGTAATAGCAGAATCTACTGTCAACATTTTTAAAGGGATTCTTGGTTAAAAAAAAATAATCTCACTCGCACCACATTCCACCAAAGCGCTATGATCTTTAAGTTTGCACTCAACTGGAAGAAGACGTTGTTTGGCTTGACAGCATCGCAGAATGATAGTTAATATATTCATAAGCTATTTTCAAGCCGGCAAAAAATACTGAATATAGTATGCCTGCAAATAGAATTCAATCGGTGATACCTTTGGAAAAATAAAAAATGTAAACTCATGAATTCATTATATGATATGGGCTACAGATCATATGAATTTTTTTCACCCAAATTTCGGACCCAAAACACTTCCGATCACCATTCGAATACTCTTCCAACTTATGTTGCTGATTGATGATGTGAAGGAAGGAAGCTATTTGCCTTTGACTTCATGCCTATTTCTTTACAATGTCGACAAATCCTGTTTCGAATTGTGTCGGTTTACATAATTAGGCCGATTGAGATTACCTAAACTAATAATTATAAAATACAATTGTTTATTCTACAAAACGATCGATAGGCCTAAATAGCTATATATATTTTTTGTATGCAAATTTTTATACATAAGACAGTATCGCGTGGACTTTGCATATGATATGTTGTGGATCTACATCAATTGGATAATTAGACACCGAAAATGATGGATAAGTGTTAATAGCGCATATGAACCAGGTCTCTATCATTACTCTGCTATAAATGGGCAATGTATTTGAAAAAAATGACGCAATATCAACATCTTAAGTTTATGTTGCATTTATTATGTGAAACTTTTAAATTATATTGCTGGCTTTTTGCTCTATCATAGGCAGTATTAGTAATTGGCATACGTGATTGTACAAGTCCACGTAACAGGAGCAACAGAATACACTGGAGTGCGCACTCAAGTTCATCCCGTAACAGTTGCGTGTTCGTTGTGTACGAGTTTCTAATTAAGTCACTCCAGCACACATTTGCTCGTGAATGTAGTGTCGTGTAAATGTAGCTTCCCGTTCACTTTCTATGCAACCTGTTTAGAGACTGATCATCATTTATTCCGACTCGTTGATGGGTCACAGATGGTGTTTGGACGTTGCGTCAAACGAATAGGCTGTGTAGTTGTTGGAGTGATCTTCAAGTGTCCCTGATCGATAGCCTAGTTCCAGTACTGTTGGACGCCTTTTCTGGTAAGATCTGGACCTCTTCAGTTACAGTTTGTTTTATATTAAACTGCTGAGGTTTTTTTTTTTTTTGTTTTTTTTTTGTTTTTTTTTTTTTTAAGATTTTTCTTTTTTTTAAGAGTGAAGAATCCAAAATACAATTGTTTTTCAAATATTTATCGTGTTATGTGCAGAAATATGTATCGATGCTTCTTCACTAACTTCTGAAGTATTTGATTTGATTTTATATTTGTATATCAATATCGGAAATTATCATATTCACTTTATATTACAATCCAGTACTGTCTATTTTTATGTATTAACTCACGTCCAAATTTTATTCAGATTTGCGAATTTTTACATGTTCAGTTAATTTTGTTTGATCAGCATCATTTTGAGCAGAAATTAGCTAAATTTAGGCAAGTGTATAATTTACTTTATGATTATTAAAACTTAAAACCCATATTAATTATTAAGGTGACACATTTGGGACCAAAAAAGTGTTCCCTTAACTAATGTCCTGGATTGCTATTTCAAAGATATAATTTCCCTCATTTAGGCTGAATAAATTCCCCCTTAATAGGGGTGTCCCCTTAATAGGGATGTAGGCCTACACTTAATAGGCCTAATGGTGTCCAAAGTTTTATACTGTATAAACTGTATAAAAACATAGATTTAAAGCAAGGACTTATAAGTGTATACTTTAAAGTCCTTGAACTCTGATTGGCCCATTAGCATTGTTTTGTACATTGTTGCCATTCTGTATGGTACCATCTGAACGTTACTATTCATTTTTTATTGTTATTAATTACACCAACATATTTTGAACGATACCTTTTCTGTATGAATATTTTGTACTCGCTCTGCATAATTCAATCTACTTCAATTTACTTTACTGAACAATCACAAAACTTTGCGGCCAAATTTATAGGCCTATTTTGCCACATGCCTGTGAGGAGGTGTCGATTTGATTGAAAATGCTCGTTAACCTACAGAACTGTTCAATAATGAATTATCAATAATGTCAATTTAATGGAGTGTGCCAACATTACATTTACATCACACGTCGGCAAACAGCCAAAAGATTCACAAGTATAGTAGTTTTTTTGTAATCTACGGTATAAAATTTATCTTGGTCGTAAGGTACGTTAACATATGTTTAATAACAATAATTTTAAGTAATATAATTTAACCGATACACTTTCATTGGTATATTCGATAGGCCCATTTCCCATTAGTTGTTCATTATTTTAAATAGGCCTAATAGACGTCGTCGAGGCTTGCGTATACCTTGGGCCACTTCAACCAGCGTTTTGCGTCAAAATGCGTCATTACTTCGGAAAAGGGAAATTTATTTACTTCACCATACCGCCGTTAAGTTTATTTTCGATTTTACATAAAAATTACAACTTTTGCAGACGACCATAATTTGCATTCTGATATGTTTCAACAGCTATATAGCGGCTAATATAGACTTACGTAATTTGTTTTCCTTTATTGTTCTCTATACACATGCAGAATTCGAACTTAAAGCGATCTCTGCCAATAATTACGGTATGACTTCTTCTAAAACATCTGTTTAATAAATTAAGAAAATAGTAGGCCTATTTAGAGTTTTTGTCATAAAGTGTACGAATGCCTTTAATCGGAAAACGTCAGCAAGCAAATAGCTAAATTATATAGGCCTATATAACTATATAAAAATACAACGATGAGAGTCAAACAATTAAATAGTATTAATAAACTATAACCAAAATCCCAACCTAAATTATGATTACGTATTGACTTTACAATTGGATGGTAATCGATGACTTATTTCGGACTTTATCAGGAATAAAGTAAATGTTTTCTATGAAACATGTAATATTTTATTATGTAGGTCTATACATTTTGAATGAATATGTTACAGAAACGTTGTGTGCGTTTATAAACAGAAAACAAAATTGTTGTGTTTGATTTTCATCAACATACCTACACATTCTCTATCAATTATGCATAGAAGGCAAAATAACTGGAATTGTAAAGATCTAGTGAGCCGTTGGCACACGCATGTAAAGATGCAAATATATCAGAAAAGAATAAAAGTGCTGATTTTCAAGAAAACGAGTTAAAATTGTTAATACAATTTTGAGCTCTCTGGCATACTACTTTTTGGAACATGTCAATATTGCTTCTTGAACTTTTTTTTTCTTTTTTTGTATTTTAATAACCCATATTTTGTTTTAAATGTACCGGTAAATTTATCTTTAGTCTAATATGCCTGTTACCTTGCTATTATTATAAATGAGTTATGTTATTATAAACGAAATATAGGCCTAGCTTTTTTCTGTTTCTGCTTCAAGATACGTTCCCGTGGCTATCCAAATGCCTATCTTAACAATTAAAGCGTTGTTTATATGACATTTCTAATGCTTTTGTTTAGAACTGGTCTACACGACGAGACCTTATACAACAATACTAAAGCAGAATTATTCGCATATTTTTATACTGTTCCAATAAATATTAAACATATGTATGACCATAGCCATAAAAATAGCTTTACACAAAATATCAAACAAGAATAAAACTCACACTAATCCAAATAAACCAGAATGATAAAAATTTTGAAACCAAAATTCGTATGAAATTCCTTGGAACTTGTCTAAATTTGACAACTTGAATGCAAAGAATTCGCATTGACGATGTGTTTTAAAAAGAACACATTTGTCTAAATCTAGTACCTTATATCCCTTTTTTAGCAGAATGATAGATCAGTTTGAATTTCATTATAAAATAATGTTTGCAACAATAAATCGTACTTTAATAGAATACAAATAAGAACCGGAGCAATGAAGTCTTTTCCAGTCAAGTCTATCGATGAGAGTAGCATCCTGAAAAACAAGGCAATAGGCTATTTTTAAGTGCTGTCGATTCATAATGCATAATTTATTGGATTTGATATCCCATAGGATCTAAAATATTTTAAGTCGTGTGAAAAGGATTTAAATTCTAGGAGTACTGAAATTAATTAAGTTCAATTAAACACAAAATAAGATAATCATTTTTTCTACTTTTTTTAATTTTAATATTTGCGATTATTCTTAATTTGTAACACTGGTATAATTAGGCGGCACATTAGGTTCCAATGTGGAAAAATGCGAAATTTGACTACGACGTTATAGTAAATTATTAACTTTCTTCTTCCAAGATAATCAAAGAACTTCGCATTTAATCTTGTTCAATCGTCCTTTTATCAATTGTCTTAGTCCGTCTCTTGCAGTAGCGTACCGGTATATCTAGAGTTCTTGAAATGGAGGGGGAGGGGGCTGATGGGAGGGCGCGAAGGTGATGTGGGGAGAGGGGGGCTCGATGATCAGTTGAGGGGCGCTAATTCGCAAAATATGGCGATTTTAGGTGTTGTTTAAAATCATAATTTTATCCCTTGCTGTCTACCATCTGCAAATATTTTATTGTGAATCAGCTATTATTAATATTTTTTAATTGTACACAAACAACCTATTGAGTTTGGAATAAAACATTTCTTTATGCTGTTTGGCATATAGTACAATTTATTTATGAATAAGGACTTTGATTTTCTATCTACAGTTCTGCATAATTGTTCAATAATAAGTTGTTTTAATAAAACAGCCAGCTGTAGAAGATGGTTTGCTGTATTTTATTTTTTATCCTTCTTTGTTTACAAGTTGTATATTGTTTATATTTAATATTTATTTTTTTATTTAATATTTTCAGATACATATTTCACATCCGATCGCCATGGGTTGATACTCCTGTCTCTTATACACATCTAGATGTGTATAAGAGACAGGGTTCGGTACTAAAAACTGACCAATCAGAACAGTACCAGGAATACGCGCGTGTCCAACAAGCACACGTGTTGTCCCACAAACGCACGTGTTCGCGTATGTTTTAACCACTGAAATCATTGAGGCCGCACCTAGTTCAGACTAGGTGGATAAACCCGGCTCAACTCACCCGGTTTATCCACCTGCCAGTCTGAACTAGGTGGCATATCTCTAGTCGGGCTGTGTTCCTATAGTAACTAGGCCTGGCGCGCCACCGTGTTTAACTTTTCTAAGCCGGGCTTTAATCGTTCCAGGGGTGGGGGGGGGGTGTCTTGCATTGACTTCGGGTGACGAAATGACCAATCACCATTCAATTACATACGCTGTGAGCGAGCGAGCGTACGTTTCGCAAGCAATGTGTTGCGTTGCGTTGCCAAGTTTGCGACGTCGGTTCCCACTTGTGAGCCGCAAAACCCTCGCGTTGCGTCACTTTGCGTCGATACGTTGCGTCGATACGTTGCGTCTTCGTCGTTGCGTTGCGTCCTAGAGGGATCCAAGCTTAAGGGTCCGTCAGTTTTTTACATTACATGTCTAAACTTAATTGTAGGATTTACATCCTCGTTTTATACATTCTGGTTGGTAAATGGTAATCAATGGGGTAAAATACACGGTTAAAGCATGGCTAATTCCTCCATGGTTAAAGTATCAAACTTAATAATTAAGTTTGAAAAGTTGAATCATAGCCTGCGACCTTGAATTTTAGGATTTGGGTCAGTTTGGCATGGACAACAAAATTTTGATGAATATAACAATAATGACCATGATAATGATGCAGATGATGATACAATACTGATATAAATAATTAACCATTTTCCTATATCTTATATTATTTTAATATCATTTATAGTATTTGGTCTATATTTAGGCCAACATAATATGGACGGATACGCGCATTCTTATCTAATAATATAATACCCCTGAGTTTTCATATCTAATTTATAAACATTTTCGACAAGACGTAAATGTCATCCAGTTATTGCATATTTAAAACTCACAAATGTTTTACATGAATAAATGGCTCTGGACAATCAGAATTTCAATCCAAGAAAAATATTGCCAGAAATTTTATGACTAGTCTAATATCTTTGTACATGGACAAATCTATGGTAGATTTAGTTATAAATGATATTTTGATTGATTGACTTATTGATTGATTAATTTGATTATATAATTGATTGATCAGCTGATAAATTTGCTTGGGATTACTGATTGATTGGGTTGATTGATTGTTAGAGAATCAAAGGCAGATGTAATGGGGTTGGGGTGGGGTGTAGTCCACAATATCTCCCTTCACCCTAATAAGAAATAAGGGGAAAATAAAATTGCATTCAAATATAATGTTAGAGTTATATATACCGCAGTCCCAACCAGGTGGGAGTGAGGTAGTCTTGATCACTCCATCAGTGGTAGCACCAGGATTTGCCCGATGGGGGGTCCGATGTTCCCAACGGAAAAAAGGGGGAGTCGTTGAAAGTCTCTCTAAAGTGTTCCGGGGGAAAAGCCCCCGAAAAATATGATAATTTAGGGGTTTCAAAGGCATATTTAATCGATTTTGGTGTTTACTGATATGTAGAAAATACATATACTTTTTTTTTCTCTCCCCAACAAATTGTGGTTTTTCTCACCGCTTTCCATTGGTAAAGTTCCCTCCCCACGCTGCGAATAATATGATGAATGACTCATTTTTATCAAACAATATTCTAGATTATTTTAACCAAATAAATAATTTGTTTTTCTACGGAAATATTATTATACGGTCCATATGGTCAACTGTATCAGACATAATCATTAGATGTACTGTATGCTTGTTGATATTAAACTTATGGTATTATTCAGATTGTTTTCTTCAGATAATAATAAAGCAATATATATTTCTTTTATTTCACCAATATTTTTAGTCTGGTATATTAATATTTACATAATTTTGTGATATTGATTACTTTATCTGTTGAGAGTTTAATTGATTCTATTGTATAGGGACTGAAACATGAGAAAAAATATTGATATTGACCAGCTTAAAAATATTGCTGTGATTTATCTAATTAGAGGGCAGTAGATATTTTTTAGAAATACACTCAACAGATATTTCAGGAGTCTTATTCATTATGAAATACAAGTTTCTCTTAGATAGTGGATCTCTATTCTCTTATGACGATTATTCTGGGCCACTTCCTATTCTTTTTCCTGGTTCTTCTAAATGATAGAGGGAAAACAGAAATGAAATGGAAATGAAAGGAAAAAAATTATGATGAATAGAAACGGAGGGGAAACAGTGACGATGACATCAAGACTAGACTTGAAAAATGTAGTAGATTCCTCTTTTGGGAATTTGAAGCTACTATTAAGGAGTTATGGGACACTTTTTATACAAAGGAAATGAAGGAAAGTATACAGGTCTCCCTCTAAGTTAAGACCCCTCCAATTAAAGACCACCTCCAATTAATGACCACTTTTCTGTCATCCCATATTAACAAATGTCTTTTGTTTTTATTATTCTAATTAGAGATCGAAGCTCTAAGACCATGAAAATGCCGGTCCCAAAGTGGTCTTTTACTGGAGGGAGACCTGTACCAGGTTTGAAAGTTACAGTCAATCCCTACTTAGGGGTCAAGGAAAACATGTTTTGTTTTTTTTTTTTTGTTTTTTTTTTTGGTTTTGAGGTATTATTTTTTTGTAGGGGTTCTATTGTATACTGTCTGTGTTGAGAATGAATTTGAAAAATAAATACATTATTTGAATTGTTAACTTTATAATCATCAAAAGTATGCTTTTTAATAAAATTTCTTTATTAAATTTAAGTTAGTTGTTACTTGGCTTTTAATGTTAAATTAAATAAGATTTTCCCCACAATATAACAGACATAGATAATACTAACCCCATCGCATAGCATTGGCAGTACCTCATGCTACTTGGTGATTGGATTCAACACTAGTCACTAAGCCCAAGCTTGGTCTAGTGGTTAAGATACCAGGCTAGTTATCTGAAGATCATGGGTTCGATTCCCACCAGAATCACTTGTAAGATAAAACGTTAGGTAGGGCAAAAACATCATTCCTATAAATCTCCTGATGCAAAACCCACTTGAATAGATAATTCTGTTAATGTATTCTTTGCCTTAAATTATTTGGTGATTAATTTAAGGATTTTAGAAATAAAATACCTGTAATATTTCTTTATATTTGCTTTATTGGAAGAGGATTACTTTTGTTTTAAACATTTAAATAAGCAAATAAATGTGTTTTTTTTTATATTTAAGGCATTTTTTAACATTTTAAAATCAATGGAATTATTTTAAAATTGTATATAAGTAAAAATAAAACCCATGTTATCAGTTGGTGAATTACTACCATCAATATCACGTCTACAACTTTTGAACAGCATTGTTTAAAATCATAATTTTATCCCTTGCTGTCTACCATCTGCAAATATTTTATTGTGAATCAGCTATTATTAATATTTTTTAATTGTACACAAACAACCTATTGAGTTTGGAATAAAACATTTCTTTATGCTGTTTGGCATATAGTACAATTTATTTATGAATAAGGACTTTGATTTTCTATCTACAGTTCTGCATAATTGTTCAATAATAAGTTGTTTTAATAAAACAGCCAGCTGTAGAAGATGGTTTGCTGTATTTTATTTTTTATCCTTCTTTGTTTACAAGTTGTATATTGTTTATATTTAATATTTATTTTTTTATTTAATATTTTCAGATACATATTTCACATCCGATCGCCATGGGTTGATACTCGGTATCAAATAGCAAAATATGATTATAAATATTAAAACGCTTTTAAGAGAAAATCAGTTCTTTTATCAAAATAATTTCAGAATCTTTGAGTGGATGCATATGGTGCACGGTAGTAAGGTGTCAGGTTTCTAGTTGAATGATCATGGGTTCAAATCAGGATTGTAGATCTTTTTTCTTCATAATCTTTTGAAGAATATTTTGTCCAAGCAAGAATATTCAAAATTGAAGAGTGCCCCTTTTTGCTTAGGTGTATGGATGCCTGGTCAGATGTGAATGCTTAATGATTTTTTTTATTTGTGCTAAATATCCATGGATGTAGGCTAGGGGTGGGAGCAGGGGGTGCACCCCCTTTCCTCCCCCTCATGGCAACAAATTAATTCCACGAAGTGGGTTAAAATACTAAAAATTACCGTTAAGTTTTCATTCGAATAGGGATCATTTCCGCATTTTCAATTATTCGCTCCCCTAAAGCCAAAGCAGCCCGATATCATCCACAGCTTGGGAAGGCCCATAATCAACAATCCTTTTTTATTGTTGTGATAGACATTCCCAATGTGTGTATAGCACCCTAGTTTAGCCTGTTAGCTTTACCCTAGACTGGGTTTTATTTCTTAGCATTACATATTCCCCTGGTCCCTATATTTTGCGTATTATATAGTATTTCAATAATTCATTTTTGTTGATAAGTATTCTGTTCTAATTTTATAAGCAAATTAAACAAAATTTTACTACTTTTTGTGTAAAGTTGGTATTCGTTTATCGATTTAAAGAAGAGTATAATTCAGTTTAGGAATAAAAACATTTCTGAATAGAATGTACAATTTGGTAAAATGAACTTCATCTTCAATTGAACTTAAATTTCTGAGTTTATTACTAGGATGTGCACTAAGGAATATTATACATAAATAACTTAGGAATGAAGTCTTCCCTTCCCAATTTCTATGGGAAAAGGCTTTTCTATGGATCAGAGGAGATGCCAACCAAAGCTGACATGTGAATCTGTATCATCATTTAAATAATTTGGAATTTGGTTTTGATCTTCAGTAGGGGTGTCAGGTATACCATATTAATTTTTTATTATAAGAAATACATGATACTATCTGAGAAAAAACACCAATCAAAGTTTGCTGGCTTTAAACTTGTACTAACAAACTGGCTGCCAATAACGCTCTGTGTCCTTCAGAAATATTGCCTCTTTGTCACTCTTCAATTTCCAATATTTGCTCATAGAAAATAGTCTTCAAAAAGATTATGACCTGAGGAATAAAGATCTACAATCCTGAAATAACTAACAGTTGTTTTATTATATTTAATTTATTCCTGTTAGTCAATTTAATGATTGTATTATACAATCGCAATTGTTATAGATATGAAGCCATTTGTTGATATAGTTCATTTGTGGTAACCTATATTAAATGGTAATAAAGTACGATGAAATAGCACATTGAATTCTGCCTCTTCTATTGCATGCAAATCCAGCTCACCCACCTCTTTATTTACAATAAACTTAACGATTGTAGAAATTTTATTTCATTTAGTACGAACATTTGTTGTGGTTGTTTATTAGTTTGAAATGATTTTTTTCCGGCCTTGAGAGATTTATTACAAAAAATATATAAACAAAAAACTCTCCGGAGTTTTTTGTTTATATATATATATACTGTCTCTTATACACATCTAGATGTGTATAAGAGACAGCTCCATCAGTGGTAGCACCAGGATTTGCCCGATGGGGGGTCCGATGTTCCCAACGGAAAAAAGGGGGAGTCGTTGAAAGTCTCTCTAAAGTGTTCCGGGGGAAAAGCCCCCGAAAAATATGATAATTTAGGGGTTTCAAAGGCATATTTAATCGATTTTGGTGATTACTGATATGTAGAAAATACATATACTTTTTTTTTCTCTCCCCAACAAATTGTGGTTTTTCTCACCGCTTTCCATTGGTAAAGTTCCCTCCCCACGCTGCGAATAATATGATGATTGACTCATTTTTATCAAACAATATTCTAGATTATTTTAACCAAATAAATAATTTGTTTTTCTACGGAAATCTTATTATACGGTCCATATGGTCAACTGAAAACTCTAACCGCAGGGGTGGCGCCAGGATTTGCCCGACGGGGGGACGAGGTCCCCGACGGGGGGCCGGGGCCCCCGACGAGGTGTCAGGTTTCCCCGACGAAAGCAAAGTGGGCGTGGTCGAGCTTCGATTAAAAGACTTCAACAGTGGTCCTGGGGGCGAGGCCCCCGATAATTTCGACAATTTAGGGGTTTCAAAGACTTATTTAATCGATTTTAGAGTCTACTAATATGTAAATAATACATATAATATTTTTTCTCCCAGACGAATTGCGCCTTTTCTCCCCGACGGGGGAGGGGGGCAGCTCTCACCGAAACGGGATTCGAACCGAGAGCAGCTTAGCTTAGTTCTTGCTGGTCAGAGAGCAGCATAGCTTAATCGGCTAAACTGGTTGTGCCACTGTGTGTGCTCTGAACCGCGCAGATCTCATGGTGCTCAGTTCAATTCCCATCGCTGCTTTCCTTGTGTTTTAGCTGGAGGGCTGAAATACAAGTTCGAGTCTCCCGGTGTACCAACCATCACCAGAGGGATCTTCTTCGAACTTCCGTGGGTTATACTTGGTGATTACAACGAATATCGAAATCAAACTTATAATCCGAACCAGGGACATTTTGCTGTCTACGCTGACAACATAACTAACTGGCCCATTTAGGCATTTTTTTTAATTCAAATCCGATTAGAACATACATATAGGCCTACGTGTAAACAGGTAGGTAATTAATAACAGTGCTCGAATGGGAACATTATGTTACATTCTTATCTAGTATAGTTATGTTTTTTCCGATGCATGAAAAAGTCTCTTTAGCGGGATTCGATGACAATTATTATCATAATAATAATAATAATGAAAATATTAACAGACCAAATAATAATAAAACTTGTTTTAATTAATTTAATCATCTTTAATTAATAATATTTTTTAAATATTTAGGATATCTTTCGTTTGTAGGAATATGGGAGAAATGAAATATCCGTTTGTGAAATATAATCCATAAACTCTCCAAAGAATGTTGCATGTTTACAGTGTCATATGCATCTGTGCTAATCAATTCAGCTATCGATATTGTGAAAAATTGTGAAAAATCACAATCTTTGAGAGTTTAGGTAGCTAGATTGAGTTGAGGCCACTTTGGTTGCGAGTTTTTTAATTTCTTAAAACTATTTTTAATTCAGCAATAATAACGTATAGAAGTACCCACGACTGGCATTTCTTTTAAAACAACATTTTATGTGTTATGCCAATATGCAATACAACACATATGGATTATTGACTCATCGGCTGCTCTTGATATTGTAGGCAGTTATTCCAGTTATAGGTTTATCTGTAAAGCAATGAAAGATGATATTTATGATGAAATGCAAGATTTACAACCTCTTAGGGCCTACCTATGTGATACGTGTGTCTGTACTCTCTAACAGTGCCCAAGTTGATGTAGCCTAGACCATCACATAATTATGTGAAAGAGAGCAACAACAAATCCGAAATTCTAACAAATAAGGGTGTGATCGAGTCGACTGACAGAGTGGTGTTAAAGCAGGGACTCCGAAACATAGGCCGATACCCTTCTCGTCTATCTAGTTTTATAACCAAGCTTATTCTGAAAAGGAATATTAGGCTAACCTACTTTAAGTGTAAACAAATGATATCGTGTAAACTTTCAAGAACCTAGGACATCTTGCTAGAAAAACAGGGGGTTACCCGGTGTTTTGGTTTAGCCCCTACTCCAAGTATCCAATAGGTCATCATTAACGTAATAGGGCCTACTTGCATTCCGTTTACCTGAACCTATAAGATGTACATATAATAGTTTTAGAATTAACTTTAACCGGACACGTTATCGTAACCTTTTGTTGACTTTTATTTTTGCAGGAGTCTCACTCTTTACGTTATTTTATCCTCTGCTTATTTTGTCCAATTAGCGATGACTCATTACACTAAGCTGACATATATTACAAAATATTATTTATTTAATATGTATGTAATGTATATATACAATGTATATATCCATGAGATAAATTTATTTATTGTTATCGTAAATATTGTCAACGTTTAATTAAAAAAAATATCACCTCAACAGACTGCTTAAAACTTTAAAAAACCGGGGCTAAATATAATATATATACATACATACATACATACATAGAATAAAGAATAATGTTGATGCCAGAAAAAAGTAAATTAAGTATTAAGAAAGAGTATAGATATGGAAATAGTTACTATCACAGTAAGTAACTGGCCATCGGCTAGTACTGCTGCTGTATCCGACTCTCGGCAAAATCTTAATGAATGGCGGATATAATCTTAACAAATTAAGTATTGACTTTTGTAGTTGGTTTATATTACATTAATGTATTCTCGCATGTACGCGTCTCCTTTACCTGATTTATTCAGGTGTGTGCCAGTTTGTATTTATGTATCCTGAATTTTTTTGTACATCGGTGCATATTCAATACATTATCGATACTTTAGATGGCTTTGAAATTCTGAATTTTGGCTTGAGGGTGCAGAATATATAAACATGTATTTTGTCTGATTTATAATGCTTGACGTAAATAATGGGTGGCAAAAAAAAATATATTAGTTATCTTATTCGATTGATTCAGTATGAATTATATTTGCATAAGTTACTGGTAATTTCGACTGTCGGAAATATGTTTGATAATGTGCATTAAATCAAGTAATATAATTGCGTTTATGAAATCTTGTTAATAGTCGTTACCAAACATGCAAAATTCCTTCACGAACATGATTAAACTGATTCATTAATAATGTGATTTTATTTCTCCCTCTGTTTATTATAGCGTTACAACGTAATACTGAGAAATTCAAACAATAGACGTGTATTGTTTTATTTAATTATAGAATAGGCTTGGCCAGTGTTTAATTTATCAATTGACAATTAGAGATGTATTATAACATCTTTCATGGGATTTTAAGTGTGTATATATTGATTCGTTGTTGTTGCTGTCAGGTAGACAGTTTTTAAGATGCTGCTACACTTCGAGGCACATTCGAAATTGTAAAATCTACTTACAAGTACTAATTTTAAATTTAAATATACGTCAGTTAGTTTGAGTTACTCAAGATCGTTTAGAAATATGTACATTTCTTTACGTATGTTTGAAGTTTGATAATTAAATGAGCTTGCCCTTCATTACGATAAATGAAATAGGTACACTAACACATGAACATTGGTGACAATAGGTACGTTCCATTAAATTTAAACGTTATGGTAATAAGTACAATTAAGCAGTTTGAATACTATGGCATTATTTACTATATCATCTTATTCTTTGAACAAATTCATGGTCAGATAATTCGTACATAAAGCATTTGAAAATAAAATGACTTATTATGCCAGAACATGACGTTACCACCACGTGCCTATCCTAGTTGTTCCTGTGTATTTCCGAATCGTAGATTGGTAAAATAGACCAATATTGGGATGTTAATAGTAACGTTTTCAATTTTTAACAGACTTGTTTTCGTGATAGAGGATAATGGAAAAAGATGGTGATGCAAGTAACATGTTCAAATGGAAGGAAAACCCTGCCACGCTTCTCCCTTACACGCCACCCGATTGGGCATCACATTTGAATGGGTCTCCAACAGTAAGAATCAAGGTACGTGTCATAATATATATGCTTATGCTTATGTCACTCAGTTTTCTATTGTCTCTCTATTTATTTATTCATTTATTCCATTTATTTACCCAGAGCAAGCCCAAACAGTTAAAAAACTTATTTCCATGGGGCCCTGTAAATTATACGCTTATACGTAAAACCACAAAACACATCAAAGTAACACTCATGACATTTGAAAAATTTAACTAAAAGATATAGATTAGGTTATGGCCTAAGCCAGCTAACCATTGACGTTATAATAAATAGAACCATAAATACGTGCTAATAACTTAATTTCTGTTTAAATAACATTTGAAAAGGTGCTGCAACACTGTGTTTACATAATTTTATGATAATCCAACGACAGCGTTGGTCTGTGTTGGTTGTTGATACATTGCATTTTGTTTTCCTGTTCTCATAGATTCTGGGTTACGGTACTATTTATTTTGCTGTGTTGATGTTAATTGCATCTGACATTGATTTGTATGCAGTGGCGTATCTAGAAGTCTTGAAATAGGGTGCTGATGGGGGGGGGGGCGAAGGTGAAGTGGGGTGCTCGATGATCAGTTGAGGGGCGCTAATTCGCAAAATAAGGTGATTTTAGGTGATTTGTAACTACCTGGCATTGATTTTTGGGTGACGGCTGAGGGAGGGGGAAGGCGAGTCATTTTTGGAGGGGCGTGCGCCCCAACCCCTTGGATATGAAAATTTTACGTGATTAAAAGCTTTTTCGTTTTT
>NW_022727290.1:78787-94908 GCF_011630105.1 Anneissia japonica
AGGCATAGGCCTAGATATGGGATGCGGGCACGTATGTTCCGGTTCTATCATATGTAGTGAGACTATCACGAGTGACAGAAAACAGAAAACAAGGGTTGACGTATTTCTGGAACATAAATATTTTATTTGAGCACAAATGTTTCGGTCGTCCCTGCAACCGCCTTCAGTGTGTACTGAACATACATAGTGCAAGCAGGAACGGTTTGGTTTTCCAACCTCGAAGTCGGGTACGGTATTCAATCCCTTGTCCAGGCACTTTATCTGCATTGCTTCTCGCCACTCAAGACTCTGAGTATAAATGGGTTCCTGGTGAAGTTGCTTGCTCCTGCGCTGATTACAGCAGAAACTTAAACTTGTGGAAGTTCTCATTGTTGATTTTTTTTTACTATCAATTTTCTGTTCCTTTCTTGGATCATCACTCCACGAGAATAAGATATACAAAGCGTATAGCCAAAACCACAAAAGCCACAGGGAAACCAATCGCTGACCATGTTAGGCCCTGAATATGAATAATTAACGATGTACAATTTAATCCAATCAAAATTGAATACATGTTTATATATATTATATATATATAATATATATATATCACAACTAATGATTTTGCTTCTCGATTGTTATATTTCTAAAAAGACTTTTACTTATTCCTTTACAAATCATCATTATGTACAATAGATTTTAACACAATATGACCGATAGAAGGGACACAGGTTTAATGATAGCTATCCCCAGATCAGTAGAACTGCTTACAGTGGGTTATATACTATAGACTTATTGCTTTGATAAAAGATATACAGGACAGTCATACAGATTGATATAGAGTAGCTCCCATCATTTCTTTCACTTGTAATTATTGCTATCTCTACAGGCGATATTTTAAAAGAATGCTAATATCCGTTTTGTATATCCATCCACCACAACGCCAGTGGCCGTGTATTTATGGCGGATATTAATTGTATATACAGATTTAGTATTACAAATGTAATGATTTAAAATCTCTGTTGCTTTTAAATTACAGACACTTGTCCTCCATGGCGTAATGAATAATTTGAACGATATGATGGAGAAAGTTGTACATTCAAGTTTGATTGGATTAAATTGTACATCATTTATTATTCATATTCAGGGTCTAGTATGAAGACCAGCGATTGGTTTCCCTGTGGTTTTCGCTATACGCTTTATGTATTTTATTCCCGTAGAGTGTATGATCCAAGAATGGAACCAAAAACTGATAGTAAAACAATCAACAATGAGAACTGTATTTCCATCCACGTTTTAGAAATACAACTATTTATGTTCCGATATCTACAGTTCTACTATTAGACCTATGCCCAATAGGGGCCTATGAGAGAAGTTTACTCTTAACTAAGAATGCATTGCAAATTTAGAATTCCGGCGCCTAATTTTCGGGGGAAAACAAACTGCTTGCGCCACTGTAATGAAGATGTACGTGGTAGAGTCATATCTACTAATAAAATGCTCGCTTTTCCTTTAGGTTCACTTTAATTTTGCCTTGTAATCGTGTCCTGAAAATTGCTAAAAGACGGATCGCTTTTCAGAGCTAGCACACTATCGTATGTGTGCCTGCGTTCTTGTTATATGGATCATCGGCCTGCATCAGTCACATATAATAATAATTACCATTCCCCTTTGGAATTTTATAATGATTACGCAGACACTGAAACAAAAAATTGTGTTGAGGTCAAATAGGCCTATCAATTCATTTGTTCTTCCCTTGTGGTTGTAGTTGTGCGTGCGCGAGTCGCGAGCATGAGAGTGTTTTCTATGTACTTACTGAGTACGAAATTAATATAGGACCGCAACAAAAAGCAGTCGAATTCACCTCTCACTTCCTCTCAATCTAATGTATTCTATTTCTAACCATCGTATAAATACTACTACTTTTACAGTACAGTCATTAGACGGTCGGCTTTCTTTACCCACCTTAACTTAGGCATAAAATCATGGAGGATGCGGTGTCATCGTTCTCTGTGTTAATAAATAAACACTGAAATTATAGTTGTGGCTTGTAGGAATACCATCAGTAATGTAATGGAGTTAAGTATAACACTCACTGATTCTCCGAAATGGCGCATTCGTTATTTTTTAAAATTTAAGCCACATTTACACTAGACACGGTTACGACACGACAACATATCATCGCGTAGTTTGTATTCTTCAGCACTGTGCGCATCTGTCGTTGTCGTAATCGTGTCTAGTGTAAATGTGGACCTACAATGTATGCATAATGATCCACCAATGTAACACGAAATTGAATATTCGAATAATTCAAAATCTAATGTTTCTCCATAAACCCGGGGACCAATTTTTGGTCAACTAGTCAATAAAAACATAAACAAGCTGCTTTCGGCAGCATTACTGCACATAATTATTCTCATACATGTTATGTGTATTCCGTCAAAACCTAACGCATACGCTCGTACACGTCGACAAAGACGTGCGTCTGTAACGCATACGCTCATCTATATACACGTAGCAGGCCGATACAGTACGTGTTTTGTCAGCAAGAGCAACTTTGAAAGAAGCCTTGATGATTGATTGTGTAGGCTTTATAACGCACATTGCAGCACAGCATTCTGTAATTAGACAAATAAGACGAGTTATGACAAAAGTCCCGGCGGAGGCATCACCTTTTACTTGCTTTTTTTTATCGAAATCATATCTGTTTTTTTTTTTTTTTTTTTTTTTTTTTAAGCATTTAATCGCAATGGTTACAAAGTGCACGTAGTGATCTTATGACTTAACAACCATAAATAGCTTACTACATGATTTCGCATTCCACTGCACAATGCGAGCTGGCGTACTTCACTCTTTTAATGTTAACATTTCATTGTAGCATTGTTGTATCTCAATATCGTCATCATCATCTTTATATAATGACGATGAAAATGACAATGACGAAACGAAAACGACGACGACCATGACAATGATGATGACGATATGATCTGATGATATTGACAACTAGCCCTATCATGATTGCGACTACGATGATGATAATAATGATGGTGGTCATATAATTGATCATAATTATGTTTGTGTTGATAATATGATAATGCAACGACGACGACGTGGATGATAATTAGAAGGTGGATAAATGCGACGATGGTGACGATTATATTGATGATCGCTACGATGATAAATGTTGTCAAATTTCGGGAATGTTAAAGATTTTTTAACTGAATTAGACATATGTTTCGCTCCAATAAATCATTTTCTTTTTCACATTTGTTTTTTATTAGTTATTCCAACCGATGACACCGATACATATGTGGAAGATTCCCGGCCTACCTGACGACGTGGAACTGTACATCAAACGTGACGACATGACGGGAGCGGCACTGACCGGTAACAAGGTTAGGCGTAATGGTACCTCATATAAATCGCTGTTGTTTCAGTGAAAAGACCCTACCTTATGCAACCTCATTATAATGATGTACTCAAGTAATAAAATACCGTAAAACCAAAGCCCCTTGTGCTTAATCTCGAAAAGAAGCCCGTTTCCGAAATGTAGCCTCCTCCTAGTTTGCAAAAGTTATCATAAAAAAGGCCCACCTCGAAAAGGTAGTATGGGCTTCTTAATTTCGAAATAGTACAGTACATTACATTGTTCATGAATTTCAAAGAAACAGGAATTAAAAAATTAGAAACACTGTTTACAGTAGTGTATGTTTATACACTTCATGATATAGACTGATGTTCTCCCTGATGTTGCGTTAACTAACAAATGCTGTACTCTAATTCCAAATTTCCAAAATTTATGGCATTTATTTTGAAAAGAAACCCGCCTCTTTTTTCAAATTTAGTCCCGAAAAGAAGCCCATCTCAAAAAGAGGCCTATCTCAAAAAAAAAAAAAAAAGAAGCCCAGGGCTAGTATTCAAAGTTTTACGATAACACAAGTTGGACACACTTGACTCGTGCGGTTTTATAACGTCATTTTCGCGTTGATTCGCACTTAACAGTTTTCACATTTGCCAGAGGCAACACTGCTTAAATGCCCATTTAATTTAATATGACGAATAACCAGTATGAAATGTATCCTATAATATTAAGATGGATAGCTTGATCTACATCTCAGTCTTCTGAAAACAGAATTTGTAATTTGTGACTACTCGAGGTCAGCTTAATCAAAATCAATTCTATATAAGATAATTGTTTGTGATTATTTCAGTTGAATTTACACATATTTACCATTAAGCGCTCGATACAGCAGTTTGACTACAGTATAGTAAGAATAGGTAAAGGTAGGCCTATATCTCAACTTAAACTCAGCTTAAACTTTTGATTGATTTAAAGTACATCAGAATATCTTTTTTTTCAAATCAACATTAAAAATATACAGTATCTATTGAAACACAAAAGCTTCAATCATTCATTTACCTTTCACTCCTTCCTTCCTTCCTTCCTACCTATCTTCCACCATCCCTCCCTCCTCTTCCTTCATCATACATTCATCCTTTTTATTCATTTAATCATTCTTCATTTAGCCATCCTTTCATCCATTCTTTATGACACTCCCTCCCTCTCTTTCCTCCTTTCTCCTTCCCTTCCTCACCAACCCCACCCATTCATTCATTCATTCGTTGATTTAGTCTTTCATTAAATTAATTAATTCATTAATTAATTTACTCATTAATTTATTCATTCATTCATTCATCCATTTAATTTTGTAACCTAATTTTTCATTTTGTTGAAGTATATTCATTATATGCTAATATAAAACATGATTTAGGTCTATACAATGTCCTTATTTCACTATAACGTCATCAAATTGATATAGAGCACAGTTTAAATATCAATATTTCTAAATTCATAATCAAACACTTAGCATGCCCTTTCAAGTAGCGAAACTCAAGTAACAATCTATTATATATTAGTATCTATTACAGGTAAGCAGTTTAGCAATTCTAAAGCTATTTGTAACCTTTTCAAATCGTTTGATTCTCTACCAAGATAACTGGATCGCAGTATCCTGTACCCCTATAGGACCGATAAACAACACTAATGCTTACGTCATAGCAAATTGATTTATACAGCGATATTTCAGCACAAAATGTTGACGAAATAAAGTAGTTATTGATTGTTTGTAGTTTTAGATACCATGTGCAGGATTCCATTTGCAAATCTTGTTGAAAACATGACAGTTTGATTCCCAGTTACAATTATTATCCAGAATTATTTCACTATTCATATTTAAAATTTAAATGTAAAGAATAACTATTTCTATAGGCCTGCTATGTAGTGTTTCATCATGAAGAAAAATATTAAATTTGTAATTTACATTAAACTTTGGGGTTGACCTGCTTCAATTTGGCGATAAACTGTATATGAGAAAGTATTCTGAGAACTAGGGTGGTTACGGTATATTACGTAAAACTAGTTTTGTTAAGTGCTTAAATATAAAAACTTGTGGTCATAGCACTATCTTTAAAAAAAAAATTGTATGAAAAAAGTGTCTATGGAGGGTCTTGTGCTATGTATATGCATCCTCTCGATATAAAGACGTGCTTCATACCGCTAGACTGACAGAGAACCATACGAGATTGGTGAGATCTAACCCCTAGATATCTATTTCGTCTGTCAACTGGCACACGAACTGCATGGATGGTTATGTCCGAATATCTTGCAGTTCACATCTTAATGTCTCAAAGAATACGCATTATCAAAGCATTAATATTACAAATATCTTTATATTATTTCCAGCCAATTTAAGTGTTTATGCAAAACAATATAAACGGTATTAGGAAATGCATTTATTATTTGACGAGAAACATAAATTTTCAATCTAACTTTCCATTACAACTTACTTAGAGTAGAGTGGGTTTTATATTTGATTTTTTTTTTTTTTTTTTTTTTTTTTGAAATTACAGAAGAATTTCGGTAGGCCTACCCTAGTAAATATCTGTACAATGAACGGACATTTCCGGAATATCAATCAAATTGTACAACTGACCAATCAGAACAGGTTAAGGATTACGCGCTTGTGCCACACCCCCCCCCCCCGCACGTACCTCAAAACACTCTCATTGATAAACACACATGTCGTCCTACCCAAACGCACGTGTCTGCGTAAGGTTATAATCCAGAAATTTTCTAACGGGGGGGGGGGCAATAAGTAGTTAACACCTAAAATTGTAAGAATAAGCCCCTCTAGATGCTCGGAAATGCCACTCTCTGATGGTTAATGCTTTTTGAAAGCAGTGTTCCGCAAAAAATGATTGACTTCAAGGACACAATATGCTGTTGTGTATCAAAAAAACTCTTTTGGATAATGGTGCTATGGGGCGAGGACACTATGGGTAGGGGAACCGAAAGGGCCCCCAAGTGTCAGTGGTCCTGCGGACCACCGTACGAGAGTGCGCATAGCGTGCCTTTAACGGAAGGTTGGTAACGACAATGAGCAAAGAGGGCTGGCTTTGAAGATTAGTGCCAGAGCGTGGCGCCTTCCGTGTGCCTGGGTTAAAGCCATAGATATAAAGAGTTGCGAAATTGAGAATTTAGAAGCTATTCTATGTCCAACGCGATGCGCGTTCCTGTGTTTTAAATTAACTTTAAAACAAAGTTTAAATTAACTTTAAATTAAAGTTTTTTTTTAGTTTTTTTTTTGTTTTTTGTTTTTTTTCATAGGCTATGGTGCAATCCACTGCCGATCTCAGAAATTAACTCCTTTTTAATCTCAACAATTTTATAACAAAACACAAGTCACTCTACATTTGTAATATTATCCATTTTACTATTTTTAAGCAGTTTGATATTAAGTGTATAATGATTTACTCTTTTTAGCCGTTGAATTTCATGTATCTAGATTTATATGTAGATTTTTTTTAATATAATGATTTTAGTACTTTATAATTAATTCAAAATTTTATTTAATAATGTACTCCTTTTTAAGCAGTTGTTGGTTGCCGGGCAATGAGAGACCAATACATATATATGGCTCTGGTCTGGGTCTGTAAATTATAATGACTTCCAGTTAAATTATGTTTATAGGTGACATCTTTGAAGTACCGTCGAAAAAAAGGACATACGGTTCTACAATCTGACGAATGTACTAGAACATCTTTATCATAGCTACACGTCTATGACGTTAGAAGTCACCTTAACCTAGAACTATCATTTTTCAGAAATGATTAACACTATGATATCGATTTTAGTTTGAATTGTTAATAGTATTTTGTTTAAATACGTGTATAATGTAAAACGTATTAATATTTTTTTTTCTATGTAAAATAATATGATAACTGTTTTCGTGCTCAATATCAAATTTTTTGATCTAGTAGTGAAATACAAATATTCAAAAATTATAATGTAAAAGCATGTATCTTTTACAATTGCAATAATATCACTATTACAACAGTTTCAACTTATCGTTTAATGGAGATCCGAAATACTTATGTCTGATGATATTACTGATTTCTAGTTAGCAATATGCACCATCCATCGAATAAATAAGTAGAATACAATGATTCGCTGCCTGTACACCATCTTCTGTGATATTTCATGCTGTCATCACAACATATCTGTTCGCCAGGAAGGAAAAAAGACATAACTTATAGATTTAAAACTATGGACGACGCTACGGCGGTACAGCAACCATTTTAACTACCAATTTTACAGTCTCTATTCCTTCGAGGGCTAACTACATTACGCCTACACACAATCTAAAAATTGAATCAGCATACACTGGATACAAGAACTTTTGTTTTTGTGTTTTTTTTTTCATTTTGTTTCAAATAAAGATTTTTTACAACACCATTCGTAATGAACCTTTCCGGAAATATAATCCCCGCTCCTTGGATATTGTTGTTAGGTCCCACGAAACGATGTAAATACACATAAATTATATGCACATAATTAAAGCGCACATAAATAAAGCGCACATTCTTGGCTGGTTCTGATTGGTCAGTTAAGTTTGATTGACACGCATGGAAAGGTCTGTATAGCACAAGGTGATTTAATCATTTACCGTTTTTTCATTTTCTTGTATTTTTATCCGTTTAAGCAAAAATTAGGTCTAAAACCAATCATAGAACTGGAACAGCTTTGTAACCAGGTGGTTATTGTCAATCAGTTTACATTTTACGAAGTCGGTTATGATAACAAAAGACCCCCCCCCCCAGCACCCTCCCTCGCCAGAACTATTGACAATATAAAAAAAACCCCGGATTTCAACTGAGTGTAAGAATATAATGATCATTTTAATCGAATTTTAATCAAAATATCATAGGTTAGGAAATTGGAGTTTCTATTGGCAGAAGCTTTGGCATCGAAATGTAATGCAGTGATTACATGTGGGGCTGTCCTATCAAATCATTGCAGAACAACGGCAGTGGCCGCTGGGATACTTGGGTTGGAGGCTCATCTTCTGCTGCGATCCAAAATCAAGGTGAGATTATAGTTTGTTTAAAGTATATATATATAGGCCTATATCTGTCTCTTATACACATCTAGATGTACTATTAAAAATTATCGATATAATTATTGAAGAGATAAGGCTTTTCCTTGTTCTCAGACATAACTGCGTTTCTGACCGAATATCAAAATCCATAAATCACGCAGCGGCGGGTCCAGGGCGCACAGGACCCCCGTCGGGGAACCCTGTAATTATTTTTTATCGAGGAAAATACCCTTAAAAGTCATTTTTACATTAAACTCTGATATTTTTTAAACAACGTGTAGCTGAGTTATTGTTGACCCCTTTCAGAAAACTGGACGCTCATAACAAAAAAGAAAACAAAAACAAAAACAAAAAAACAATAGCTATTAAATTCCTCTCGTTAAATACAATTGTTTTAAGTGATGTAGTACAAATTCTTATTCGTATTCACCGTTAATCTATAAACAACCTCTAGCAACAATTACCAACGTCATTTTGCATTTCAATTGATGTAATAAATCATAAAATTTTAAAATTTATAATTTTTAATCAATACACATAAAAAGATCGTAACAAGTGCATTGGCTCAATATTTAAACAGCAAACAAAACTCTACAGCTATTTAATTCATATCGTAATATCTGATGTGTACACATTCTTATTCATGGTAACCATTAATCTAGACAACCTTTAGCAATTAACATCATCATTTGCATTTCAATTGATGTAATAAATCATAACATTTTGACATTCAACATTTGATTGTTTGAGTAGCATGAGTGTGTTTATAAAGATGCTATTCAACACTGGCGTAGCTGTGGAGGATGGGATCGAGAAGGCCTGCACACGTGAAGGCTGATACGTTGAGACACGATACACGCGGTCATAGCTGCAATACAAAATAAGAAACGTGCTTCTATCGGTGTAAATAGGGTGACGCGAGGTATCGATCCTACCAGCGTGTGGTAACGTGGTGACACGTTCTTAAAAAAGTGTAACAATAATAAATAAATAGGCCTAATGTCAGAAATGCAAATTCAAATTAATGAAAATAATAATTAAAAGTCAATCGTGACGTCACCATTTTACATTCCCCGTAATTCCCATACATCAATTATTTCGACCATCTCAATAAATACAAGCATAGAGCCTAAATATACAGAAACTCATAAACGCCTCAGCAGTACGGTAGTCTCTGGTTTTCCTATTTTGTACTACTACTACTACTACTACTTTTTGGCTCACGTGCAAGCCAAAAGCCAAAACAAATAATAACTAGAGCAGTCACTCCATAGAGTGCATACCTCTGCTCTGTTCCTAAATACACTACCAACAATTAGGCCTACGCAGACCGTGATAATGGGCATACTGCATACCCTCAAGAAAATAATAGAATCATCCGTCGTATTCGGTCACATCGTTTTCTTGACCGTTGCCTGAGGTCGCACGAGGGGCAATTAATGCTAGAGGCTATAACATCGAATTCCCGTGATTACCTTGTCCTTTGACCCTTTCTTTCGAAAATTGAAAGGGGTCTTTCTTCAATTATTATGTACCATTCCACTAAATTATATGATGATCAATTCATTAGTTTTTGCTTAATCTCGTTAACAGACAGACAGACAGACAGACACCAGTGAAAACATAACCTCCTTGGCGGAGGTAATGAAGATGATATTCCTGATCTTGATAATAATAATGATATTAATTAATATAATAGGGCCTATTAGTAAATGTAAGAACAATGCACATTTCATTGAATTGGTCTAAATATACGCTAGATGCTAAAAAAGAAAGGTGGGTTATGCTTATTCTTTAATTATAGAATCCTGAAGATATAGTACCTCGAGGAAACGTGTTACTGAACAGACTGGTCGGAGCCCAGCAATATCTCATCCCCAACGAAGCTAATCTTGACACCGAGATCGTCCCGAGAATGCAGATATTAGCCAAGCAGCTAAGGTACGATCTAAGCCTAAGACATTTGCATCCATTCTGTGCCTATGAAACAAATTATTCAGAATGTGTATCATGAATACTGACAACAATTTTTATTTTTCAAGATCTGTGCTGTTAGTAAAATATCAAAGTACATGTAAGCATCCGCGTACAATGCCGCACATAATGTTATATTATGCATGTCGACCTTCAGTGTATTATCGAAAGACAGCTTAGAGTATATTTATACACATCATGACTAATGTATATACATATATATACAACATCTAGATGTGTATAAGAGACAGGTTTTCTTGACCGTTGCCTGAGGTCGCACGAGGGGCAATTAATGCTAGAGGCTATAACATCGAATTCCCTACATATATACACACACATTTTATGTAAGTCTATATAAACAAATAGATAAATAATAATAGTGCTCAAATTGGAACATGATGTTATAATCCTATCAAGCATAGCTTTTCCATGAAAGGTTTCTTCGTTAATGTACTTATATAAATGTAGAACGTTAAAGAAGAGAAATCCGGGAGGGTGAAAAAAAAGTTGCCCCAACCGGGATCCGAACCTGTCTATGAAAATGCTTTAAGCAACTAGCTGGGTCATTGAGGCTTTGTTGGGAATTCAAATCCGATTAAAAACAACTAATTACTCACATTCTTGCGCATGCGTTGTTGGACAGCACTAGTTGTTGATGCATCTCAGATCAATACGATACGCCCTCTTCTTAAGCATTTGTATATATATATATATATATATATATATATATATAGGCATATATATAATATATATATATACGCAGTAAACGAAAATAAAACGATTGCATACGTTGACATAATAGACATGAAATATATATATAGCCTATATATTTGTATATATATATATATATATATATATAAAAGAAGATTATACAGATCATACAGTCTTTTTCCGCATCGCTATAATTGTTTTCAAACATAATTTGTGATTTAATATACCCTGTAGGAGGGCTATGAACACCTACATATAATTAAATAGCTACTAACTTCAAATTATATTAATAATTATTATTTAAATTCACCTATTAGGCCTATGCGTTGATATTTTATTATGTATCATTTATTATTTATGATACTGTACATTTACATAAGTATAATTTTAAATTCATTGTCTCATTGGGTTAGATGTAATGTTATGTGCATTACATTTTCTCGAATCATTTGGGAAATTAACCACTGTGTTCATACGACATTGACCATATTATCATAAATATAGTAACGTCTGTTTGCTTTGCCCATAAGCAGTTTTCATATTATTGTATATGTTTACCTTGCAAATTTACGTACAAGACGTGTTATCATGAATGATTCTAGATACAGATACAAATGAACGCGATGTTTTCACGAATGGTAAGCATCACGATACATATCTTCACGCAGGCAAACCGAACTCATTCAAAATTCTATGGATATCTCAGTACAAAGATGATAATTTTATAACATCATAAATAATATGATTGTACCCTGGCGATACATAATGCATTACTCTTTATTAGATCGAGACAAAAATTAAAGATTTACTGCATCTGTGTAGATTTGTTTACTAGTATACATTATATTAGAGACCTTTTCCGTAGAGTGTAATATGTTGCAAATTCCTTCGCCACCGTTACGAGAGTTATTTTGTATAATAATGGTAGATGTGGCGTTATGTACGTTCAGATGGTAATCAAAATTGCTAGTTTATGCACGCACGTAATGCTCCGCGGACAGAAAAGAGACCTACGTGATTCGTTACGATATCACGACATCTCCATCGTTCACTATCCGTGTTCTACACTTTGCTTATAATTACATTATGTCATAGAAAAATCTGAATTTATATACATGCAATATGAGATTTTCTGTGAGAAGTATTCTGGGAACACAAACAAATTGAATTTAGAATGTAACATTTAAGTGGAGGGAAGACGATGTATATTTTTGGGAAAGAATTTTTCAAAATTCAAACTGAGTGACCACGTGCAGTTTTTCATCCTTTATGTGCCCTTGATTTGGAATTAGTACACTATGTATATATGGTTATTTAAAATAGTGTGTTTTACCAAGTCTCAGATAGTGTTCAGCTAAACGTGTAACTGTGAATTTCTATCGTACTGCTATGTTTTACAATGTACTTTAAGAATAAAACTAAAAAAAATCTTGTTTAATTTATGATATATACAAATACTAAATCAAACTTTTTATATTATCTCCTAGTCATATATTTCAGTCAAATGATTCAGTAAACAGCCAATCTCCTCGAGGGCGGGCGTGCATCAACAACTAGGATTTTCATTTCAAATACTTCTTCCTTTCTCTTAGCCACAATTCCACCGGTTCATCGATTCCTAGAAGTATCCATTCAGTTCATACTCGCTCCAACAACAACCAACCTAACATAGCTCAGACGAGAAGGACGAGTTTTAATTTCTAATTTTGATTTGGTGGCGGGAACTGATGATGAGGAAGGGAATGAAGTCAGAGATGACAGTGATACACAAGGCTTAGATTACCACTGTTCTTTTGCTGGCTGCCTGCTCGTCTTCCCATTATTGCAGGGTCATTGAGTTGGAGAAAACTTAAGTATTGTCACCAAACAACTACAACAATGTTAATATCAATATTGAAATGGTTTTTTTGCAAACGATAGCGTAACAGTGTAACAGTGGCTGTTTCAACGTGCTTTTAAAACAGTGTAATGATATACCGACCTATATCCATGATATGCTAATAGAACACCACGTTGTACTAGATTTTGTTGTTTGAGATTTACATCAATGACAATGGAATGACAAATGGCGATGATGGTGTGTTTAAAAGGTGTTACAGAAATCATCTCATTTACATTTATTTATATAATTCTTAGTGAACACCAAATTATATAAAATCCACTATTTTGTAGCTAATGCATAAATTAAATTATTCTTATAAAAAAGAATTGTGTTGAACACATAAGGTTTAATATGAAGAAGATACTCGATATCCGTAAATAATTTTGAGAGCTTTTGGGCAACTTTGCCTAATAGGCCTGAGTTGGGAAGTTCGCGGTTGTCACGCTGTTATCCCAATTTGTCATTCCATGACAAATTATAAATTTAACTCTAATATGTATATTGAATATAATTGTTATAAAATGCGTTGATGTTGATTCATAATGACACGAAAGTTTACGTGTCCATTTTTTCTTTATTTTCATAGTGATATCCGTAACATTAAGTCATATTTGATCCCTGTGGGAAAGCCAAGCACAACAGCAGTCCAAGGATATTTATGGGCATGGCAAGAACTTCTTGATCAAGTGAGACTACAATTCTACGACACTGATACGTGCACAGTGGAAAATAATACGCATTCCCGCCCACCGTTGTGCGTGACTGCGTGACTCGTAGTGGTGCGTGCACCTACGACTCACTTCGTGCACTGACGACGTCACTTTGACAATTTTTTTAAATATAAAAATGAAGAAATAATGTAGGCCCTGTTATTAGATTGACTGGGTTTATATGCACGTATGTAAGATACGTCAAGTGCTAATATATTTTTAAAATGTAAGATGGTAAATGGGATTCATAAACTAAAGACCACTTTTTGACAGAGCGTCGCCTAATGTCGTAATGTCGTATCATGTATGTTAATAAGGAGATTTCGCAAGCTTACGAAAACGATAACGATTACGGTTACGTCATCAAAGTTTTAGACAACCCTTACCCTACAGCAGCATATTTGTCACAACGTCGGCGATTCATGCCTTTTGCATGAACCAACCAAGTATCATATTCAGTTCGTTGAGCATATTGTGAAGATTGTTTTAGGCACGAATGACGATAATGATAATGACGTATTCGTTATCGTTTTCATAGGTTGCGAAATCTCCCCATTTTGTATTCATCGGATATACTTACATTGTACGTAAATACATCAATGTTTTAAGATTGTGCAAATGTGATGAATCTTACTTATATCTTATCTGGTCTAGTAAATTGATATATTTTAAAAGATTGTCCGACTACAATATCCGAAATCATACGTTTAAGAATTTATTTAATGGACATAGAAATTAATCTAGTTTAAATTGATATACTGGAATGTTATCGAATGTGATGGTGAATGTGTGGCCATCTTTCATACAAATTGAAATGACAATGGATATATTCAGTATATTTACCGATGTGTTTTACTGAGCTACGGTACATATCTGTTTGCAAGTTCGGCACACATCATGTCAGTGTCTGACGAACACAAATAAATTGAGCATATCGTCTGCATGAAAGTAATAACGGCACAGCAAAATAACTAGAATCATTTTCGACATGCAATGTAAATAATGCGCAGTAAACTAACGAGGCTTTATTTAAAATATATTACGATTAAAGCGCGAAGACCTGTTCATAACGCAGACCTAGAATCTTACATTATCGTCAGCATTAGACCTAGATTTCAAGCGAAGTTTGGATTTACATTGAATTGTGTATCAACTTCAGGATTACTGATCTGAATTGCCATAATACTCATTATTCAATTTATAGGTTTCAAAATCGGTTGGATTCAGCGTATTATGACGTCATGTCAATAATTACGAAATAAAAAACTCGTCTACTCTTTTGGGTTGTGTTTAACCTTTTATCAATGTACCTCTCAATTGAACATTGAGAATAATAGTAATATAGAGTAGGCCTATCTAATCTAAAATTCTCTTGAATAAAAAAATGTCATTGCTTCACGTCAGTTGTATTTTAAGACTAAAAAACGCTGCATTAGGCACAGATCAATAAGGCAATCACATATCGGTGACAATAATTAGCTTTTATATTATTGCGTATCAAATTGTTGTCTGATCGTGTTAGTTTTTTCATATTTTAAGAATCACACAAGCAATTTGTAGAACAATTGCAGATTCTTAAGATACTAATTGTTGATAATCATCGTATTACCTAAAGAAAATACTGATATTAGATCAAAAACACAATAATATTAGTGTATGAGCAATATATTGTTTTAATGGGACATTTTTTTACTTAAAGGGTATCCAAGAAAGATTTGATGACGTCATTGTGACAATTGCTACTGGTGAAAATGCAGCGGGCCTTGCCATCGGAAATTATCTTACAGGATCAAAATTAAAGTGAGTAGGACTACTCCTGGTATGCTAGGCATTAATTAAGTCTGATCCACGATCTGGTCATTTTATTTTGAACTCAGTCCCGCAGTACAAATGTAGGCAATTCAACCAAGCATATTCTTATATATAAGATCTAGGCCTATGTCTAAAGAAGGTAAGTAGTAAAATATAATGAGAAAAAGAAAATAAATAAGGAATAGAATGAATGAATGAAATGACAGAACTTTGAAGAAATAACGAGAAAATTGGATTAAAAACTCACACTGACCGGAAGGAAACAAAAAAGAAACGACTGGTTAGTATAGGCCCTATATATCTAAGAAATGGACGACAACAAGGTTTTTTTAATGGTCTAATTAGCAGTAATATTTATAAGATAGTGACTAATTTCTGTCTATTAAGATGACTATACACAATCTAATATAATAATCATTAGAAGTAATATGTCAACTAGATTGCCTAGTCAATGGCTGCCATTAACTGATCTATATTTATTGGAAAATGTATTATATTATCCCATTGGTCTTACCAATCTGAGCTGAGTATTCAATTAAAATCACTTTTTAGCATTGACACCGTAGCATCAATTATTATTTTCTTGACCAGTTTTTTTTTTTTTTTTTTTTTTTT
>NW_022727290.1:95123-107194 GCF_011630105.1 Anneissia japonica
ATATATATGTATATATGTTGGGTAGTATGCCTATTGGGTTAAATATACACATTTTCTTAAAGATTTCATCAGGAAGGTTGCTATGACGACGGGTGTTTTATTGGATCCAACATACACGGGGAAAGCAGCGAGCGGGATGTCACATGATCTTACATATGACCGATCAAAATTTCAAGGCAATAGAATTCTTTTTATTCACACAGGTTAGTTTACATTTCTCTCAAATAATACATGATATTATTAAACAAACGTCCTTTATCATTAAAATTATTATATTTATTAATAAAACATTAACACAAATAACAATAATTATATTAGTAAAAAAATTTAATAGTGTTAAGTACGATAATAACGATATAATAATGCAATAACAATAAAATAATAATAATAATAATAATAATAATAATAATAGGCCCTAATGATAATAATAATGAAAATAATAATATATTATTATTAATAAATTAATAAATAGTAATAATAATGATAATAAAAGTAATGATGATGATGATGTTAATGATGATGATGATGTTAATGGTGATGATGATGATGACGTTAATGATGATGATGTTAATGATGATGATGATGATGAGTGATTTAATATTACTGCACAACATGTATGTATTATAAAAACCATAAATATTCTTATTCATTTGCTGCTGGAATAGAACCTTGATTATTACAGCAGCTTCCAACTATAAAAATAATATTTAGCATAATTAAAAACCAAAATATATCACGTATCAATCATTTTAGGTCAGGACGCCTACATCGCTGCCCAATGACCGTGGCAAAGGCCGCGGGCAGAAATTCAATATCCTCCATTAAATTAAAGTATAATTCCATAATCAATCATACACTTAAGAGCAAATTACTTAAACAAATATTACAATTCCTGTACTTTAACGCTAATATAGATTATAGGCCTAACTTTGATAGGCATTAATCTATGTATCTAAGTTACATATTTATGAGATTGGATTTATGATAGGCCTAAATTATAACATCGACAGACCGTGCAATTTAAAAGTACGTGTCCTTGCGTGAGTCTGCGTGTGTTTACAAATCTTGTAAGCCTAGCGCAAATGGGTTTTTTGCGCTCGCAGCTTTTTACGAAGAATTTTGAAGCAACGAAAGGAGCATGTTGTATAATCTGAAGGATTCAGACGTAGCGCCATAGTAGGCCTATCACATATCATTTTTATGGTTTATTTTATTTGCTATCATGAGCAACTCGGCCGGGTAATTAAGATTTGCGTATCAAATTGTATTCGATTACAACCTATGAAACACTAGCCTACACTGCTCCCTAGTATACGAACTTCTAAACATATAGGCCTAAAAAGACACTGAAATTGCCTTAATGTTAGTTTTAACTAAGGTATGATTAACTGCAAACAATGGGCTTATGTCTTAAGTTCTTTAGTCTTTTTAATCCCGAAACACCATCAACCTTTATACATAAAGGCCAACAAAAATTAATTTATCTTGCAGGTAATATTGTTTGTAATAAGCTGAAATCTAACTCATACATGTTCAACTCATGTAAGCCTATATAAATGTATATATTCATTTAAATTGACATATATGATAGTATTAATATTTATAGTTGTGTGAAATGTAGCCTATATTTGTGTTCTGATATGAGTGATTGTGCCCGTTACAATTTTTCGTGTGGACAAACACATTCTGAATCTGATATAGGCATATACTGCCACTTACATCTAAATAAAAAAAAATAATAATAACTTGTAGCTTAATTTATATTTAAATTTATATCTACATAATAATTTCTAGACAAAAGGCCATGGATATGCCGATAGCGAACTTAATCTCTTACTAAGTGGCAATCATTTCACAAGACAACCCTTATGGACAAGATGCTCTGCATAAGCTAAGTCTAATTATGAGGTTAAAGGTAGATGCACTAAAAATGTTCTACGAACCGAATTCGGTGTGAATCTACCATTAGGGAGTTGTCTTTGGTGGTTTTTTTCATATGACAAATTTGCAAAAGTTACCATCTGGCAAAAGTATTGCAGATAACTGAAATTATCCAGAGTTTTCGTCCATTGGACTCTCTAGCTAAGTGGTTAATTTGTAACTGCTAACATTAAAATATATAATACTGAAACGTCTTATAGCTTAGTTGCTATAGCACATGCAACCGTGGATTGTCGATAGAGAGATGTTGGGTTAGGTGAGCCCACGCCATCATAATTATTATTCTTCTTCTAGACTTTCGTGAGCTACCCTTGGTGTTATACCGAATAAATCTATTTGTGCGTTTAGTAATTCATTATTATTAGGCCTAATACGTTTTATCATCATAATAAATTTATGATTCTATACCAAATTTAATTAATATTTATATGGTAATCATATAAATATTTCGTGAATATTTCGTGCGGTTCCCTTGGTTTTTTCTGACGAGCATTTTTCATGAACGTAGATAGGCCTAGTTGAATCTTGCAGCTAACTATCCTTGATAAACATATGGGAATGCAATAAAATATTGCAAACGCTACGCATCCGAAGCAATCTACGATTTTATTTCAACAAATCTCAAATACAAAATGTCAAAACTTTATGAGCAAAATGTAAACCCGAATGAATGAAAGAGAACAATGCATTGGTACTCGATTGGATTTATGTCTTATTCAATGCATACGCACTGCGTCAGCGTCAATACAGTCGACGTGTTTAAATGACCGCGAAGCATCGCGCGACGGATCGTTTTCAATGACGATCCACCACCGATGGAAATCGGGCAAGTGCACACGCAGGGTATGGACAGAATGTGACGCAATGTGAGCCAGGTTTAACTATTATTTTGGTCATTTGTTGTTTACAATTTATTGCTTTCCAAAGACACACAAAACATCAAAATATTATTATTATTATTAATATTAATAATAATATTATTATTATTAATGATAATAATAATAATAATAATAACAATTACAACAACAATAACAACAATAGTCTTAACTACAAAGCACAAACAACAAAGAAAGAAAAATTTAAAATGGAAAGCAGAGGATAGCTCTAAGCCAGAGGCTTGTTTCGAAAGAGATCTCCAACAAAAGCAAAAGGATCAAGACCAATAAAAGACGCCAAAGGCAGGGGGGGGGGAGGGCTGCCCTGCCTCCCCCACCTTTTTTTGGGAGGTAAAAAGAAAGAAAAAGAAAAAATGATAGCCCAGAACGCCTCAAATGTTATTTTCGGGCGTCTAGAACACAAAGCTTTTGCGGGGGCATGCCCACGGAAACCTAGGACAGTTTTATCTCGATCGGCCCAAATTAGCCTACGGTCCCCCCTTTCGGACCCCCCTTTTGGACATCTCTGAATCTGCCCCTGAAAGGATTAAGAAAATTTGTTTAAAAAACATCAAGAATAAAAAAAAAAAAAAAAAAAAATAAATAAAAGTTAAATAACCTTAACAAATCCCCTCCTCAAAGTTACTCATAATTAAGCAGGCATGGGCGAGTAAGTTTTCGATTCCCAGATTGAAACTTGGCACTTTGGTGTTCCCTTTTATAGCATTTGCCAAATTATAAATAAAATAGCATTATAAAAGAAGGATTGATCGTAATTTGAATTGTTAGAAGGTACAACAAAGGTGTTACTCTTGGTATTATAAGAATGCAAAATCTTTAAATAGCACTTTTATCGTAAAAAGTTAAACTAAACACTTGCTGCATATTTTTCTTATCACGTTTTTTTTTTAGGTGGAATATTCGGATTATACGACGGGCGTATGACCAACATACTAAGCGAATCGAGAGACGATCAATCACAAATGAAAGTGTGGATGGATCTAGCAGACGACCCAATTCCGGTGCCAGCTGACAAGAGGAATACGAATGGCCACCAATATCAACCAAATCCCATCACACTCAACCATCACTTCAATGAGGACATGCATATTAGTCTGACATGAAACCAGTTGAAAGGATGTCATTATGAAAAGATTAATTAGGATATGATGATAGTAATATAAAATTATACAATGTTACAGACGTACTTTTTTTAACATTGGTGGTTTAATATTTTAGAATTAGAAATGCAATTTTGGGACAGAAAACAGTAAATCTATACCAGTGGTTTATATGTATATTTTAAGTACGGTACATTTTATATAATTTAGTACTATGGAGAGTTTATGATGACGTTTTTAGCTATCGGTGCCCATCAATCTCGTGTCTAACACATTATATTTGTCAGTTTTCCGAATAGGCGTATCGTTATGTAGAACATTAGGAGTTATGGTTAAACCTAGGGCCTACTTGATAAAATGGCCGCCTGAGGGGCAGCGCCTTTCTAAGGAAGAATAGCGAGGTTTCTAACAAATCAACGAAAATTATTAAAAACCTCATCATTTCGCAGGTCACGCAACTCTATTAAATTATAATAATTAATGCGAAGTATGCTTCTCGACTTTCAATTTTTAAAGTGGATACATTCGGGAAATTTCCACTTAGAATACAAAATTAGGAAAAAATATGAGTAACCTTGATAAACTTTTACTGAATTATTTAAAAACAATTATCTTCATGAATTATTGATACTATTATAAGCCTACATGAATTAATTTGCATAATTCGAGGCTCGGTAAATTGTGTAAGGTAAGTGTATAGTGGAACGGGTAAAGTGGTAATTAAATCGATTTAGCAACGTTTAACTTAATTTATGCATGTGCCTAAAAACAGTATTATAACTTATAAAAACGTCATAACCTTTTAAGAATCGAAGTCGCAAAAGATAATATTATGCGGCAGAAATTCATACACATGAATTCACAAACAACAATTAATTAACACCATATAAAACAAATTACGGAGTGTATACCATTTTGATGGAAATATACGAAAGTAAAAACATATTATAGGGAATTTTATGCAATTATAATTATAAAATAAAAGAGCCTATATGACTATAAGATATAATGAGTGCAATAAAGGTCTACACAAATGCTATATAAATCCGCTATCTGAAGCTTACTAATAATGCATAGGCCCTATCAGCAAGAAGTGAGTTGAGTACCATTCTGTGCGCAGTAGTAACAAATCATAAATATGAAGGTAACTTATGGCAATATTTTGTGATTTTTTTTTTTTTGCTCAATCTCGTGATTGTAAAGACTCTAGAGATTCTTGATGGAAGCACTGCGACTTAACTATGACACCTGACTGAAATCTGTCAAATCTTAGCAAATGTGGTTTCCTGAACATTTTCCGGCACTTAAAACTCGAGTCCATATTCATTGGTATTTCACGTCGCAAAATAAGTGGCTTTAATAAATTTTACAATGCTATAAAGCAAGTAAATAACCATAAAATAATTAATGTAACTCATAAAAATACATCAAATTTCTATAACATTTTTTTTTAAATGAAATAACTTAATTAGAACAAAAATGTGCATACTGGATGTGCATATTGGAAAGGCCTATGTGTATGACTAGCGGGTTAAGTATCATAACAATAATATGTATATCTTCCATAACCATACTCTTTTCTACTTGTGTTTTATATTAAAAAAAGGTTAACTTTTAGTATAGGGCTGCTTGTAGAACTAATATGGTCTTCTTTTCTTCCGGTAATTTGCATTGCCTACATATTTTACGCGTGCGGACAGACGACTAGCGGTAACCTGATTCCAAAATTTGGCGTAAGAAAAAAAAATCAACTGTTGCATATTAATAAGTAAGTTTTAATGAGACGAAAAGCAGTCTGCGACGCTTTGACATCATTTTAAGGCACGTACACATGCGTAGCGTAATCAATTCATAATTTTTGGATCTCGGCGAGTACATTGATTTAGTATAATTATGAATTTTTTTTTTTATACAACGGGAATATTTATTTATACTTAATACAATACTGGTATAAGCCCTTAACATTGCTGATATTTTAGTGTTCCTTTTCATAGTCTAACACATGATTTTATTTTATTGCTGGTTTGCAAATAAAAATCCGATAGAGTGAATAAGTCGAATGCAATAATATACTAGTAATATTCTTAATAAAATATTATAATAGTAACTATTTATATTATTAATGTGTATTTTAGCTTTACTAAGCCTGAAGTAGGGTAGACATAAAGAATGAAATAGTGCGTGCTGTCTGCGAACACATACATTCGGTAGTCTATTTTAGTTCAATTTGAATTAAATTTGTTCTCAATTAATGATTTTTGTGTTTTTGTGTTTTTGTTCCCCACCCCGGGGAGAAAAACTGCAACTCATTGAGGAGAAATAAAATGTATAGGGCCTATGTATTTTCTACAAATTAGTAGACTCTAGAATCGATTAAATAAGCCTTTGAAACCCTTATTGTCATATTTTTCGGGGGCTTCGCCCCTTGGAACATGCAATAATATTTTGAAAGCGTTGCAGCAGGATAATTTGATGTTGTGTAAAACCACATAAACAAGGAATTGTCGAACTCGAGGAAACAATGGCACGAACCCAGAAATTAAGTGCCAGCTCTATTCAGATGCTTTCGAAAAATGATCAATGAAATGTTACGATAGGCCTAATATACAAATAGATTTTGCTGTTTGAGATTATCCTAATAGCGAGTGCCAAAAACAGATTCAAAACAATTACCTCAGACAAGAAATTATATTTACATCATCCCCCACTTGAAAATGGGGAAGGAACAATTTGGCACGTTGCTGGTTGGAGCCTACGATGATAAAATACGACACTACGTGACACTATATTGTGATTTGTCGATATATGCGAGCCGAATGTCCGAGCGGTGAAAGCAGGGAAGCAGAAACTTACCGCCATGTTATCGCCATAAGGCCCTATTCGATTTTCAAAGAAACGAACAGAGACACTGCTGAAGACGCCGGCCGGACATAATTATATATCAGTATATTATGCATAACGGAGGACAGGTATACCATGGAGGAAATTTCCTCCATGGGTATACTGGGAGCAGATATTTATGTAAATTTCCGTTATCCACGGCACATGAGCAGAATAAAGAACACTTGTGTGATACCGCTGAACCGAAGCCGGTCTTCCCTTTGCGACATCTGAATTGAAAACGAGTGCAAATGCTCTAAAAAACAATAATGTTTGAATAAAAAGTCAAGTAGGTCTGTGATGGTGCGAGGCAATAGCCACACCTGCGAACGAGGACGTTTTGTGTAGCGGTTTGCGATTATTGTGCAAAATATTAATGGCTTGTTTCAGTTGCCAAACGAATAATTTATTCCGCCACTGAGTCAATGAGAACTTCGAAAGATTTAGGTCTTTAGGCAGATTGATCTTCGGAATATAAAAACAGGATAAACGAGATAAAACGAAACAAACTGAAAAGGTTCTCGGAGAAGTCATTTATTAGCTTACGTTTCAGTTGTGTAAAAGTAAAGGCAACAGATCAGATGATAGACCTGTCCCGATTACTTTTAGTACAAGGCGACGCCTTTAGTTTCATAATGGAGAAAATATATATTTCCTCCATGTTTCCGGTACGTTCTTTAGCGACTGAAACATGGTTTCCATAACCGTACGCCTTAAAATGAATGCAACATTCCAATGGCATTAAACTACAATGCACCCTCCAATTCGAGACTCCTCTGATTCCAAGACCCCCTCGAGATCACTTTTTCGAAGACCCAAATGACAATCTTCAACCTTTTAACACAAAGCTAGCCCTTAATTGGAGACCAACCCCGAGACCACCCCTAAATTTTCAGGTCCCAAGATGGTCTCGAATTGGAGGGCGAACTGTGTTAGAGTTGGTCTGTTTACCTACGAGCATTTAAGTCTCCGAGAATTACAATACGAAAACAGTCACTTCTCACTTTGTCATCTCCACTCCAAAAGATCCTGTAATTCCGTTCCTTAACTGCACCTGGGCGTGGTACTTCGCTTGGTGCATAAATAGGCCCTCAGAAAACTAGCAGGAAACAGTCGGAACGACACATTTTGTCGCTGTTTGCTAGTGTTCTTATAGATAAAAGCAACATCGATATTTATGCACCAAGTAGGTGCCTACTTTTTACTAGACCTAATTGTATTGGACGAAATAATGGTTCTCTTCAAGGCAATGTATAATTCCATACATACTATTGTTCCCTGTTCATGTATTACCGTATCTAATAATGTATCACGTGAAACTTCTATGATTTACATCATAAAGTTTGAAAGTAATTTATTTTCTTGGTATTTCTTCATTCTTTTGAATGCAAAATAAATGTATAAAGTTGTTAATGTCTGTTAACTTGTGTGATCAGTGGCGGATCCAGGAATTCGAAATAAAAGAGCACATGAAGGGGCTTTCACAGATGGAGGGTAAAGCACAGCAGCCCTACCATGTCGGGGCTGAGGGGGAAAATTGTTATTATGGCACCTCTAAATGGCCGGAGATGATGCCACTCTCAGGCATAAATGCGAGTATAATTCACGTTTTTCTCAATTTATTTGATACCTTTTTTTTTGGGGGGGGGGGGGGGGGGGGGTTTAGGTAGCTGGGCCCGCTTGAATCCGCCCTTGATTATATTTTTGTTTTTAGCGTACACAATGAAATAATGAATGAAGAAACAAATGAATTAATGTATGTATATATGAATGAATGAATGAATGAATAAATGAATGAAATATTGCATAATTGCGGAATTTTCCAAATTTTACGTATGTGATTAACTTGTTGGTGGCGGGCTTCTCATCTGCTTCAAAAGTCACGGGACGTTGATAGTTTAACGATTATGATTTCTTTGTTGGTTTTCATTTGAATTCAGAATCAGTAATGGAACAATAAATCACACGAAAGTGTATACTCTCCAATTAGTAATTCAAATCTGAGAGCAATTTATCAAATATTTAAAACTACGAAGGAAGGTCAAAAGCAAACCGTTTTTTAATATCAAATTTTCTTTGGCTACATATTTAATTAATCTCTGGTTTCATCAGCATTTGGTATAGAAAGAGAATAATAAAAAACAATACCTTGTTAAAAAATAATACTAAATAGGAAATCCTAAAGATATACGATTGCATAATTATATAATTTGCATACCAATTGAACTATTCCATTATCAGAAACAAAATCAATGTATAATGATGAATATTCATTAATGACTAATTAATATTGCATTTTAAGGTGAAGCGTAGGGCTGGAATGAATTAACTATGTACAGGTTTACATATCCCATAAAGAATAAATACATTGTTATCGCAAAATGCTTCATATTAAATGAACAACTACATTAAGCATAATACTGAAAAAACTTAAATTAAATATTACATATAGTCCATGTGAATAATAATATTAATTATGATTAATACAATATAAAATAAAATATAATTTTTTTAAATAATAGCATAGGTAAATAATGTACTTATATAATGCATAATAGGCCTACCAAGGAACATGTTTCAGCTATACTACTTGAAGTTTACAGTAGTAATGTCAATTAATAATACATAAAACTCAATAACAATAGACAACAATTATAAAAGTAATATAAACAAATTAAATGAGGGAGCCAAATTAATGATAGGGAGCCAAGTATGGGGTCAAGATCTGCCCCTAGTGATGGGAAGCACGAACAAGGCCTTACAAGTTGGCCTCTGAAGGTAGGTTGCATCGGTCCTTGCTACTGGGCTGTAGCGGGGGGGGGGGGGGGGTTTTTTTTGGTTTACTTGGCCTTGGTAGATACTTAAATAAACACTTGTCTACCATACATATTCAATGTTTTATTTAACTTTTTAGCTTCACTTACTTTTGAAGTTGTTAATTTGTATATTGTTGTTGATGTTGTTGTCATCATTGTTGTATACATAAATAAAGATAGGTAGTATCTCTTATTTATACAGACAAATAATTTTACACAGACTATCATTTGCAAAGTATTCTTCAAATTCCTAAGACAAACCAAACAACTAGAATTCATAAAATAGTGTTACAATTAACAGAATGAACAATATCGCAGGACCTACTGAGTCTTACAGACTCAAATCAATTTCTGTCATGAAGCTCTAAAATAAATAATACAAAACATTATTTGCTAGAATGACACTAAAATAAGAATTGACCTACATAAACCATATGCTGATATTTTTACAATATCATAAAAAATCTGTCAAATTGGGGCCTTAAATGAATTAGTAATCTAAGTACAGTACAGATAATCTTGAAAATGTCAAAGTAATAGTCATATGCCAGTTTGCATACTCATATTTTTTTTCAATTTTTTAAGGCACTTTGAAATTTATGTTTCTGTTTATATTCCGTTTTATTTAAGTGGCTTTTAAGCAAACATTAAAAACTATTATATCTTTAAAAAAAACAAAAAAACAGTTGCATATCAATCAGTATAAAAGTTTCTGGTTGCTTCCTGCATGTTTTTGATTGTCTTACTCTACTTAACACTTATTTTCAGAATTCACAATTTCAATTTTTATCAAACAATTTCTAATCATTTGAGATGTTGCTTGTTTTCTCCTCATTAAGGTAATTACTGATTATAAAAAAAATGTTTTACACAAATATCAATATTTCATGCGAAACATTCACTTTTCAAGATCACATACACCACATTATTTGTTCATTTTTGTTGGATCACGTACACACATTAAAAAGTAATAAAATTACAAGTGATATATTTAATTATGCATGAACACTAACTTCAACAGGAATTTGAATTCTATATTTGTAAGTAATTATCCTATCAGATAAAGGCCAATGAGAATGCAACAATGATAACAAATATTTCAAACTGACTCACCATAATTAATTTTATAGTAATTGATTAGTAATCAACCATATTATTCAACAACAAATATTAATTATCAACAAAAACCATTAACATATAAAATCACACACAACCAATCATATTAGTATTAAGACATAAAACTCATTTTTAAAAATCTTTGTTTTATTAAAACCATAACATGACAAAAATGTACAACACCAATGGAAAATCTAAAAGCATATTTGGTATAACAATTCTCAATCTAGTCCAAAATTGAAAAATGTATAAAATTTGAGTATGAAAATAAATACCAATATCTTATTGGAAGACATATCAGTAGTATTAAGATAACAAAAATAGCTTATTTTGTGTTAATGATCACTAAGTTTATAGGCAATTTAAGTAAAAAAAAAACTGTCAGCTGAAGGCCACACATGTAAGACAAGATGCAGTATTCTTCATCATGATGCTGTGTATTTCCCAAACACCTTGAGAAAAATCTACTAAATATTAGGGGAACTATTTTTCCAAGCGTATGCATACTGTGACTGTTTTTATGCTATAATTTGGTTCCTGAAAACGATCGTGTGCAGCGTTTGTTAAGACTGAGCGATAGTGTTGCGAGAATGCACAGAGTTCTCGTAAAAATGACCAAATTGACTCCTTGTAACCATGGCCTCCTTCTTTAAATTTTAAACTACCGTGAGATAAAACACAACTGTGACAGCTCTGGTGAATAATAATAATTCAATATATGGCTTAACATGTTACAGGTGCTGAAACACTTCACAAGTTTTGTTGGATTTCTACTTTCTGTAAGACACAGCAATTTGCTCATATAAATTCTTATATTTGTATCTGTATTGGTTAATATACTGTACTTGCTTCCAACTCAAATATGTCCACAATCCTGTGTTGCCAGACACTTATTTGTTCTTCCATAATATAAAATTAACTTCCTGAGCCTCAAAAAAAGAGACTAATAGAGCATCATTCTACCCTGTATTTCTTTCACAAATCCACATCAAATGATAATAAATTATTAATTATTCTTTTTTGACTCAGAATAAAATTAAAATCAAATTGTTAGCAATGTGTTGTCAATCAAAACGAACTCTTGGTGGCGCAAACTGTTTACCTCCCACAAGCAACTTCACGATATTCAAAACATTTCCTGCAAATTAATAATGCATTATTGTCTTCCGAAGTCAACTGGCCTTGAGTATCAATATGTAAAGCAAAGGTCAATCAATTGTTTAAGAATGCTCATTAAACCAGATCTTCTGGAATTTATGACCCCAGTGGCAGCTCTAGGATATATTTTCTGGGGGGGGGGGGCTAAGTGGGCTAAGTTGTTC
>NW_022727290.1:107483-169106 GCF_011630105.1 Anneissia japonica
CTCTTAGACTGTGACAGACATGTGTTGGCTTGGTGTGGGCCTATTTTTATATGTTTTATGGACTGAATGCCTGACAAGCTCTGTCCGGCAAGGGGGGGGGCTTGACCTGTCCGGTGGGGGGCTTAAGTCCCCTGCCAACCCGCTGGTGCCGCCACTGCCTGCAACTTATGCATTTAAAAAAAAATTGTGCTAAGTTTCATCATATGCCTGGTCAAAAGGTAAAATGTTTAAAAAGAATTTGAAAAACAGTGTACTAAAAAATAATAAAAATATCATTATTCAATTTTAAACTAACATCCATCTTCAAGCAATTATCAGTTTCAAAAAAGATATTTAATTATTTCATTCCTTAAACACGCTTATAAAAATTACACCTTTAAAAAATCTGTTTATGAGCAGAAATATATGTAGAGTACCACTGTATTTTATCTTTATGAAAAATTTTGTTATGCAGGCCAGGAGCTGTTCGGTGTGTCTGGCTCTTGTAATGCGGACTCATGTTGCTGATTGACGACATCGTGATTCAATAACTGCAACTCGCCCTCGATGTCTTTACCTTTGGCGCAATTGAAACGAACCGGCTTGCAATGCAACCTGGGATATCAATAATAGAATTGTGGTAATTATTCTCACGCTGCAGTGTGCTATGATCGCTAAGTGCATATGTCTGTGGAATTTTGTAAAACGAAGCAATAATAATAATGCCACTCTAATGCCAGTAGTGTGTTCTGCTAGTTGGTGCAATATCCTAGATAACCTTGTGTGAAGATATAACAATTCTACTATACTTTACTATCAATGAATAGCATATAAATTTGTGTAGAAAATTATTATTACATTATGAAATATATTGTTTTATTGTGATGATGTTTTAATGATGTTGATGCTGTTAATGATGATGAATGCCATAGAGCAAAATAGGTTAAAGTTCATCATGTGCATTAAGCTCGCCCAGAAACAAGATATTACTTCCAGTGTGAACAACATCTTTGAGCTTTTTGCACAAAAGCTGCAAAGAATACTGGCACTCTATCAAATTAGTGTCCACTTGGGGATAGGATAATTATGTGGAAATAAAAACGATTCAATTAAAATTAATACTAACAGTGGCAGATCCTGGAATTAAAAAATGGCAGGAAGAGACTTCCACAAATAGAGGGTTTAGATATTATATTATAATTCTTTTTTTTTCTCCATTATTTTTATAATTTTGAAAAATTTGGGGGAGGGGAATTGAATCCAACACTGATTAATATTGCGTTCTTTATCTTTATCAATGTTGCTACAAATGGTTTGCAGATGTTTATAATACTGATATTATGTAAACAATATATATAATTTTATTATTTTTATTTATGATTACATTCACATCAATAATGATAATAATAATAATAATAATAATAATAATAAAATAATAATAAAATAATAATAAAATAATACTAATAATACTAATAATAATAATAATAATAATAATAATAATAATAATAATAATAATAATAATAATAATAATAATAATAATAATAATAATAATAATAATAATAATATTATTATTATTATTATTATTATTATTATTATTATTATTATTATTATTATTATTATTATTATTATTATTATTATTATTATTGATGTGAATGTAATCATCTCACCTGTATGCTCTTTTCCTGATATCATAAATAACTAATAATATTAGAATTAGCAACAGAAAGCTTGCCATCAGCCACAACAAAGAATCTATAAAAAGAAAATCATCAAAAGTGAATGTACGGTAGTCAAGTCACTACATTGTAGCCTAGTACATTATTCTTGATAATATTTTATAGCAGAGTAAGAGGATCTTAGCTCAGTTGGCTGAACTGGTGGTCCAGACCTCTTACCAGGGGAATCAAGGGAATCGCGAAAGTACTTCAAAACCCATTGTGCGGCTCACTTATCATCCTTGGCCAGAAAGCTTACTGCTGATCATCAATAAAAGTACTGTTATATTTGCCAATGTACCACAAAGAGTACAGTAGTTCTGACTTACACTGAGAGACAATCCTCAACTTCTTCCAAGTTTGTTAATTTAGAACCTACACCCCACACACAGCATCAACAGCTTAAACGTCTCTTCCAAAATATGATATGCAATAGTAAGTCAATTGAGAATCCAACAACTCGCAAGAGAATTGGGACCCCTGCAGAGTGGATAAAACCGGTTTAAGCAGAATATTTTTGAACAATTGTATAGCAGCAATCAATTACTTACAACTTCGACTAACTCTTGGTGATTGTGATCCCACAAATCCAGAATCATTGCCATCAGCTTTTTCCGCAACATCTTCTGGAAAAAATTAAATATAAACAAGCTTCTCAGTAAGCAAGTTCAGAGGAGGAGTAAGGTTGCTACTGTAGAAGCAGCAGCTATGGTTTGCACTTGTATGACGACTTTATTTTAGCTAATTTCCTTAGGTGATTTACACCTAAGGATGGACACACACTGCGGACAAGGATAGTCGGCCGATGCAATTCCATGAAGACTGTAACACGCCAAAGCATGTGCAACTACTAATTTTATTGACAATCTGTTTGGATTGCCGTTCACAATTGGCAGACATCAGTTGTAAAGTGGTCGAATAGAGATAGAGCCATTTGTAGCTGACACAGCATGTGCACGTCCTAACAATCATCAGCGCTAGTGTGATACTTCCAAGTAATCAAGTGTGTAAAGTCGAATGACCGTCGGCCAAAGTATCCAACTCCGTTCACTGTAAACATTAGACTATGCGATGCTGTCTGCTGATTGTCGGTGGCAGACTTAACGGATCGTCATTAAAAAACCTTCTGTTATGCGCACGTCTTGGCGTTGCGGCGAGTGCCTGGTTTTTGGCATGTTTGCTTATAGTAACATACATGTAGGTCATGGTTCTAAAACTTTTTGACTGATGACCCAAAGAAAAACCTACGCGACTTCGCTGCAACCCCCTTCTCAGGGGAACAGATATTCAAAATGAGTCAATAATTGGAAAACAAAAGTAAATTCAGAAATAATAGTTACGCTCTTTCCACGGTACCAAATTATATGTGAAAAATAAAAGTAATATGCCCATATTTGGATGTAATATGACATTATCATGCCCATATACAGTCACATAAAAATTACACTCTCTACCAATAAAAAATTCAAATTCAAGAAAGTCTATAAGAATCTTGTGACCCTCTTATTATTTAATTTTTTATTATATAAGATTTATATAGTACACATCAAATTATGGAAGAACTGCTTAAGGCATACAGAATCAATGATACACAACATGCAACCTGTTGCACTCCTTGGGAAATATTCCTAGTTATACGAGTGTGTAATCAGCACCAGTAATTTCATTCTGAATCATTCACCTCTTACCAGGTACCCATTTATACTCCTAGGTGATGAGAAATAAAACGTAGATGAAGTGTCTTGCCCAAGGAAACAAGCAGTGTGATGAGCATCGATCTTGAACCCTCTTTATTTGGCAGCCCAGTTTTTTAAAATGTGGAGACATTGTGATTACGCATTTCTACAGCACATTAAATATCATTATCCATAAATTACTGTACAATGTTTTGTCCATCTTTTTTATTTATTTGGTATAAATTCTTAGAAATACCGGGTTTGAACCCGGTCAGGGCACCTAATTTTTCACACTCGCATATACTTTCATTTAATGTTGAAAATTTATTTATCTATATACTGTAGCATTACCGCAAGACAGTTTAGAGTTTAACTCTATTTCATCATAATTTATATATACTTATTACATACACATGCCTCACAGTATGAAACAAAGAGCATAAATAATAAATTGTTAGGTACATGAACATTTCAGTTCATTTAATAATTTAGTTTGCATTTGAACTGTTGACACTGCATAGTTGTCCATCGTATCTACGGCAGCAAACCACAACATTCAATCAACAAAGCTAGCTCACAGTTTAATGTCAATTACTTCATTCTCAATAATCATCCTTCATATCGTTAGGTATCATCCTTCATCTCGTTAGGTACATGAACATTTCAGTTCATTTAATAACTTAGTTTGCATTTGAACTGTTGACACTGCATAGTTGTCCATCGAGCAAACCACAACATTCAATCATCAAAGCTAGCTGACAGTTTAATGTCAATTACTTCATTCTCAATAATCATCCTTCATCTAATGCCACCTCATACCAGAAAGGACAGCTTAACTGGTTCATCGACTGAACACACAATATGTAATACATACAATGTACACTCATTATCAATCACGAGGCTACTTTGACTAATATAAATCTAAAGCCATAGGGATTTTGGTGGTGTTAAGGTGTCATGAAACACACACACACACACACACTACATGATTACCCATGTTACAATCATGTGATCAGGTCATGTGACTAAGATCAAGCCAAACCTATAGAGGTTTGAGTGGTGATAAGGTGTTACCAGCTTGATAACAATAACACATACTACATATTTATAAATTGAAACTGAAAAATTGAATTTAGATATATTTTAATATTAGTTTTCACAGTTAATATCCGTATTGAGTGTTTAAAATTATGAATGCTTTTTAGTTTGAGTATGGATAATTCAGTATTCTTTGTAAATTTCAGGTATTATATTACTGTATCTTTAAGAATTTTCATGTAGCAATCCGAGCGTGTATATTATGTAATACTGTAAAACGGTAATGAATACGGTTATGAGTATGGAATCAAACATATACACTGAAGTAACACATAGATTCAATGTTGCTGTGGTACATATAAGCACCACAGTGTCCCAACTGGAATTCGAACCGAGGACCTTTTGCTGCCTATGCAGGCACTTTAACCAACTGGACCACTGGGGTTTGGTTGGAAATTCAAACCCGATCTGAAGCAATTGATCTTTCACAGTCTTGCACATGAATAGAACAACACAACATAAGCGTGTGTGTGTGTGTGTGCATGTGTGTGTGTGTGGGGGTGGAATTGTGTGAGGGAATGTGCATCTCTGTGTCTTTTAAAACCATGTTGCTAGTTCGAACAGCTCAGAGGTTTAATCATGTGATCCGGGTGACCAACTGTCATTATAACATGATGTACTAAAATAAATGATGTTCCAACACCATTCATTTAAGAACAAACATAGAAGGATGGAGATGGGGAGGTTAGGATTATTCATGATGTATCCACCAATCAGAAACTGAGTACATGATTGATTGGATCATTGGTCATGTGATAAATAGCCCACTGCAATATTTTTCTGTACTTTCAACTACTCCATTAATAATAATAGAAATAATCTTTGACATGGCAATAAAATTTTCCACTAAATGTCTCTAAGTACTCATCACCATTACCATGTTCAAAGCAAGTATTACAATCACATACAATGCACAATATCCTCTAGTCATCATTAGTATTTCTACTATCTAGTTATGTGTTTCTACACTTAAGTGGAGAGAGATCAACATAGGTAAGTACGAGAGAAAAAAAATACTGAATAGGTTTGTGGAGGAACTCTCTTCTTGGTAGATGCCCTTCAGAATAGAACTCAGCTGGTTCAAGCGGAGTGTAAATAAACTTCTTGTACACCCAATTGAAATGCAAAATAATGTTTATTAAGATGATCTACAGCCTTTTTAAAATGGTATAGAGATACAAGTTTCCTATTATCTGAATGATTGCATTAATAGAAAATTATCAACAATACCAACTAATTACTGCATACGACCCGATAAGCACCTCTCTGCAAAAATATAACACTTTTTGGACGCTTCAGCGTAGCGCTAATATTAAAAGCATTAAAATGGTACCCTTGGGGTATATAATCATATCTGAGGTGTTGCAATGTTATTTTAATATATTCTGTACGAAATAACTTGATTAATATTGTCTCAATAATATCAAACATCTAGGCACGTCGGGTAATATGTGCTTTCAATTAAGCCAAGTATTCAAAACACATATCAAAATATAATATCTCTAAAAAACGACTGAAGAATTGAGAGCAGAGGCTAGGGTGTGACCATCTATCCTTGAGACGATGAAGATAATGACAAAAATGATAAGCAAGACTATGACAATGACAAACTCTTTATTGCAAAATATTCAAATTTATACCATGAAGTATCTTTAAACACAAAAAATGTGGCTATAATAAAATGAACAGTAGCTTTGTTGTTAGTATGCTTGCTTTAACAAACCAAAATTTCTGGTTCAAATCTTAACAAAAATCAGAATATTTTTTTCCTCACGGTTTAAATCTGATCTTTTATTAAAATGAGACTTCATTGTTTAAGTGGGAATGAAAATTTCAAAAAGAAATATTTCACTGACTGTAAATTTATTCATGTTCATGACAAATAAAAGATAGCCCTTTGTAGATTTACCAAAAATATGCAATGTTCCACTTGGGAAAAGTAAAACATAGCTACAGTAGTATAAAAAAATGGTTTTCCTATCAGAAATAAAACATGTCGTAATGACACCACGTTAAAATACATTTGAACCTAAATGTGTCACTAATAGAACGTGGATAACCAACAATCTGTCGGACAGCGCGCGACCAATGGTCCGTAGTGAATACTCTCATTTACACCAAGCCGTTTAATTCTGTGCGATCAAATTGGAGCACTTTTTCTGTAGTGTCACTTAATTGCAAACACCAATAAAAGCGAGCGGCTTTTGTTACAGAGGTTATGGAGAATCTTGGCACCAGTGGAATAAAAGTACCATAGAGTAATACATGACATTTATGAATAATACCATTCATCATGTATGAGCAAACTCATATCTAATATTGGAGTTTGTTGAACTAGAAATAAATCCTTCATTGTAGGATTGAACCTTGAGAGAGGGATTGAACCTTGAGGTCGGAGGTTCAATCCCTCTCTGTGCATTTTGCTTGTATCCTTAGGTAAGGCACTTTACCTACGGATGTCTCTCTCCACAGACTACAAGGGGTACCTGGCAGGTCTAACACAAAATGCCCTAATTACAGCTGTAACATTATGGAATTCTCCCCTGGGAGCTGAGTATGTATTCCATATGTACTTGATCCAATGGCTGGGGATAATAATATGAATTGTTTAGAGGCCTTGTTGGCATGAAGTGCAAGGCTAACATTTATTATTTTAAGTAACTAAATATAATAATTATAACAATACTTGTAGATCTACAGTATCTGCCTTTGTGAAAACATACTTTCTTAATATTTGGAGTTGATTCATTATACATTATTACTTTCTCACTGAAGTTAAGTTAATTTTACCACAAGTTCTTGAAGTGTTTGTGTACCCGAGTCTTGTTTATAGTTTAGCTGCCTCTCTTTTCTAATGCTTGTAATATTCTTGCTTAATAGGTAGAATATCATTACAGGTAGCTAGGCCCTGGCAATGTTCAGGTATCGTCACCCTACAGTAAGCATTCTTACTGGTAAAATGTTAACCTATGGGTGAAAACCTATGGTTAAACTATGAAATTAATCAATTATGGCTTCAAAAGTACCCCCTCTCAAACATTATACAAGTATGTGGAGAACCTACTTGTGAAAAACCAACCCTAAAGTTTCAGGATTTTATTTTGGGCGGGCTTGGGCAATGCAATTTTTTCCCCTTTTATTACAATTTTCACCAAATAAAATATTGTATACTGATTAATATTGCTTGTAAGTTAAACATTATTGGAAGCTACAGTACAAGAAAAGATTATACATGAGATGGAATGGAAGGTTATAAAGTACCTCATAAATAATAGGTGTAGTTAAACTAATATCAAATATAAAATATGAAACATAAGCTTTAGTAAAATGAATCTAGCATGGCCTCTCAATCAACCAGGATCGTGTGCTTACTATATTTCATAACTATCTTTATTTTCAACGTCTTTCAAAGTAATAATGATAAATAGTTTTAGTGAGCAAGATATGGTCTTAAATTGTGAAGTCATACAGCTAAGCTTCGTTGAACCTACATAATCGGACAATCCATCTGGCATTTTACATCGACTGAGTTTCTAAATCTGAATTTAAAACCAATAAGTTTACGATATACTGTCTATATTACGGGGTAATATAAAAAAAATTATATTCTATAATTGCAAATTTAAAGCAGTGAATTAGCCTACAATCATAAACATTCAATGACTGAACCTAATAAATGTGATAACTTTAATTTCTAACTATTTCTATTGGTTGAAATACTGTATCTTAGAAGAGAATTTCCAGTTTTTGTGTACAATATTACAATAAAACTAAACTTGAAAATTATATATTATATGCTATATTTTATGTATATCACATATGATATCATAAATAGTAGAAATCAGTTTACTGTATATATTACATTGTTGTATCATTTAAAATGTTAAACATCAGTAAAAAATAAAGTTCTATTTAGTTTTGTATTTGCCAATTTATTATTTACAGGCTAATATTATGCAGTGTTCTTCACAATCGATTGCACACCAACTTTTTGTTGAAACTTAATATTTTCACCTTGGTTTATTATCCTAAAAATATAAGCACACAAGTATTTATGAGAGAATCGTTCACCTTATCAAGTTACATTAACTGCTCAAAAAGCAGAATTATGGAAAATATATGGAAAATGTTATGCAGAGAAGAGGTCAATATTAAGATCCAACTTGAGGCTTGTGCAAATATACTGTATCCAGAATTATTTAATACAAGATGATATTTTCAAGAAGGTTTATCCATCCCAATTTTGACAACAGAAGTGCCCAGCAAACTAAAAATAAAATTTTATAATACAATGGAACCCCTTTTAAGGGGACACTTTGGGATCAAAATTATCCCTTAACAGGGGTTTTCCCAATATAAGTGTTGGCTGTAGTATTAAAAGATCATAATTTCCTTACTGTGTGGCCGAAAAAGTGTTCCACTTAATAGGGGTGTCCCCTTAACAGGGGTGTCGCAAAGAGGGGGTTCTACTGTAATTCAAAATCATCAGTATCAGCAGTCAGTGGGTTCGCAAGAAAGGCATAAAGAAATTTTATTACAAATTTTGAACATACTGTATGTTGATGCAAGCTAACATAGATGATTTTACTGTAACATAATCTATGTGTTTTGTAATGTACGTATTAGTTTTCAATGCAATTTTTTTCTGATCCTTAACCACCAGTTTTATTCTTAAATGTCATCATTTTAAGTTCTTGACAACTAACAATGCCAAATACATAATGATTTATGTATATAACTTCTTTTTTTTTCAAAAATGAACGAGATGAGAATAAAATATGAAATAATATAAGATTTTTCCTACAGGCAATATTATATAATGATAGTATATGGCATCTGAATGTTTCATGACATTAGATATTTATAGATTACACAGTGAATGCCTAGCTGTTTACCTTAATTAGAAATTAAAGATTCTCAGAATTCCAAATTAAAGTGTATTAAAGTTAACATGGACATCCAAAAAATTTAAGAAAAAAAAAATTTTATATACAATTTTGAACTGCTCATTTACAAGATTGCGTAACGCACACACAAAAAAAGCAGTTTATAAATTTGCAGAATTTTAACTATCGAACTCATTCAATTTGCTTCCAGATATTTAAGAAATATACAGCATGCTTGCAAGAATTTGAAAGGTATTATTCAAACATCCAGTAATTCCTTACTTTATAACAACATATTGAAATTAAGCAATTATTTTTGTTCAAAATCTGATTTAAATTGCAGAGCATACTTGAATTAATTTGAGTACCATACAATGTCAAAACAAAAAAAAAATGTATTTTCAATGCTAATATACCCACAGTGACCATTTACTTCCCATTGAATAGCTTTTTATGTGTCCATCAATTAAAAGGTGGACACATTACTTTTTAATAAAGATTTGAGAGATAAACCTGTAAATGAACAGTGGCCTGGGTCACAGAGCGTTCTTATCCTGATCGTATGCTAACCGTTAGCACTGCATGTGTGAACGCCCCATCGACCCTATAAAGATCGGTTAACAGAAGTTCTAATACACAACCAATCAGATGGTAGCATTTCTTATCCGTAGTATCTTTTTCCCAACCAAAATCTTCCTGATATTTTCACCCGAAATCAATGATGTTTCAGCCATCCTCGCATTTGCAATATTTTTACTGTTCTTATGTATTCAATCCTTAAATTCCAAGTATAGGTCTGAAGATTTTAATTGAATTTTCATCTGTTATTTATGGTCTACGTTTGTATTTCTTTTACATACTAAGATTGTAAATTTTTATTTATTATTGTATTATGACATTACTACATTTGATAAATGAGATAATCATCATAAAGCTATCACCATGAAGACTGGAGCATGACGAATATGTCAGATCATGTTAAAGTGTCGGTGTCATGATCCATGACCTGACATCATAAGTTGTGAATGAAGAACTTGCTCAATCTATAATTGCACTTATCAGTGGCAGATCCAGGGGGTGGTGAAAGTGGCACCCCAACCTCCCCGCAACAGTTATATAATAATTTGAAGAAGTTTCATAAGAAAAAACAGGTTTATTTTTACCTTGACAAGCAATACCTGGCCCGCTCCACTTTCCTGACTCACACACCATGTAAGTTGCAGCCTGATTGCTATGGTAGCCATCCACACACCGATAATGTACTATGCTTGAGTCTGAAGTACTAATTGTAGCATTTGCAAACTTTGGAGGGTCTGGACAAGTTACTACAGACACTGAAAAAAAAACAATGATCCTTTAATGAGATTTGGACCCCGAGGTGCAATTATAATGATAGATATTATACCAAATTTAATTTCAAACAGTGATGAAATTAATAACAATCTAATAATATAGAACAAAATTTTATGTCTATGGCACCTCTAGATGGCAAGAAATGGCAGTCTCAGATGTCTCCTATTCTATCTTCCCTTCATTTTAAAATTTTCAAAAATTCCCTTAAGGTTGGGAGTGAGCTGTTCTTTGATTTCATGTGCATAAGCGGCTTATCTGCTGGTACCAGGCAGTGTGTCCCACCTTGGGTCCTGGTTCAATTAAATTACTACTGTCTTTGTTTCACAATATAAAACATTATTACTGTGGCATCTGGTAATTGGAGAGCTAAATATTTTCTTGTTCTGATTTCAACTGAAAGCTGATACTTTACTTTATGTACTGTAGAAGCCAGCAATTCCAATATTTTTATTATATATTGAAGTTCATAAGCACAAAACAGTGCAAGCTAGATCTCCTTTCAGTCAGAAATGCTATTGAGATCATATAGAAAAGAACTCAATCTAGACAACATAAGACAACAACTGGATACAGTCACATCAGAGCCCAGGTATTCAACCATTTTAAGCGGGGGAGTGGGGGGGCCAGTTCCAATCTGTTGAGACAAGCAGTGGGCTACCTTAAATTGTGTACTTGTATTTTATTATTATGGCAACTCTAGATGGACGGAAATGGTACTCTCAGACTTAAATTTAGATATAATTTTCTTTTCTTCTCCATTTTACTTTTTAATTTTAAAAAAAACCCCCCAAAAACCTGCATTCCAGGTTCTCCTACCCTGCCACTAGGAATCTTCCTACCACAAAAACATCCACTCACCATTGGTTGGGGTTCAGGTGGGCAAATTTTTATTATAGATACCTGGAAATGGCATTTTCAGACTCAAAGTTAAGTTTTCAAAGCAGTGTTTGCAACAGAATAACATGTCCCGAGCCTGCTGGTGCTGCAAATTGTTGAGCATCGCATTACATCAGCGGCCCACTAAATCCATTATCCCCATTATTCTCCCCCTCCCTATGTTAATACCCCACGCCACTAGATACTGTGAGACTCAAGAAAAGTTGCACTCTTTCTTGTAAACAATGCTAGAGTAGGTGTCTATGTATATCTATAAACAGAAAAACATTTTTCTAAAAATCAACCGGAAAATGATTTACTTTTTAATGTTGCGCAGGCCGGATCAATCTATTTGGTGGTGTCGGAGTTGGCCCACGGGCCCAGGGTTGAATACCAGAGCATTTAAGTGTCAAGCCTGGCAGTTCAACAAATTTTTAGTCTGAACAAGCCTGGATTCACACACGCATGACTTGAAAGCGCTTTCAAACTCAGAAAGCTCAAACCAGGCAAAGTAGCCAGACTGACCTTGTGTTGACCTGGGCTGACCTTGTGTTGACCTGGGCTGACATTGGTACACTAACACCATTCTATCTCACTGTACCCTGTGACCAAATTGCGACCAACAACAGTTAACCAAGGATTAAGCTTGATGATTTCCGCTGGGTGAGATAGGTCAACCCCCATAATTGTGGACTCTCAACATTTTCAAGCCATGTAAGAAACTTGAGTCAAGTCTGGCTTTAGAGCCAGCCCTAACCTAGCCATTATCTATCATTATACTAGATACCAATGAAGCCCTGGGGGCATTGTCGAAGACACCAGCTTCCAGAAGATTTGGACCAAGAAAAGAGTAAATATGAGGGATGGAACCACAACTAACATAATGGACAGAAAGCCAAAGTTAAACATGTATGCAAATAAATTGTTTAATGTAAACATTGCAAGAACAGATATTTTCACAAATGGTCATACAGTACGATTAGTGAGGGCGGTATAACATAAATGGAGAGGGTAGTTACCTTTATGCTAATCATATCACACTTGTGTGACAAGGAAAAAACTGTGACAGGTAAGCAAATGAAGAATACAAAACTCTAAATTAAGATATTCATGGAAAGGTTGCGAGAATGCTGTGCTAAAGACTATATAAAACGGTATTTGAAACATATTTGACAAGTTGGTATTTCTCTGACATTATTATTTTGAAATATGATATTTCTCTTGTAAGTCATATATCTTTAGTGTCTGATCAGACACTTTTATCAAGCATGCTAGTTCCGCATCAACGCCTCATGACGGTTACGCAGGTGTTTGTTTAATGTAATAGATGACTCGTTTGTCAGTACTGCATGGGTGGTTGAACTTGTGATAGTTTATTCAATGAAAAATAGTTTACCTCATTAAATAGGCCTAGTAGCTCTAACATCATCATTCAACACCTCATAAAATATATTATCCAACTTTGGAATATAAAATATGTATTATTATTTATTAATAGATCATTTTATATACAAATAAACACAGTTGTATACAGAATTTATCGAATATACAATGCAATTTTTTTGGTTCTTAGAAATTTTGATAACTTTCATTATTTTTTTATAGTACATGATTCCTTCCTACTCATATTCAAATTTCTTGAATATCTGAAGGAGGGCCGTAATGGAAAATAATGACATTGAGAGAGCAGGTTAGCTCAGTCGGCTAATCTGGTGGTAGCCACTGTGTGTGCGCTGAACGGTGGTGATCTCTACGTCCCCGGTTCAATTCCCATCGCTGCCTCTCCTTGTGTTTCAGCTAGAGGGCTGAAATACAAGTTACAATTAGCACACCGTCTTTCGGATGAGACGTTTAAGCCGTTGGTCCCGTGTGCATTATGGCCCATGTGCACGTTAAAGAACGCAGTACACTCTTCGGAAAAGTGTAGGGGATTGTCTCCTGGTGTACTGCCCAGTCACCACCAGAAGGACCCCACTGGAAATAAGTCTTATTCTAGACTTTCGTGGGCTATCCTTGGTGTTTACACCGAATAAATCCAATCCAATCCAATTGTTACCAATCAATAAATCAATCAGTCAATTGATTCATAAAATAAAAAAGGCCTCCAGCAGGAACATGTGTCTGCTGCTCAACATTTTTTCATAACCCATCCACGCTTTCTGTGTTGGCAATTCACATAAGTGAACAAGTAGATTGTTGGCTTGTTAGTGAGCTTTCTAAGACAGGTCTTATCTAACAGCTTTCTGTACAGTAAACTGCATACAAGTAACAGATTGCTGACTTTTTAATTCTTTCTAGCACAGAACTTATCTATCATGGCATCATATTTCATAAACTCACATATTTATTTTGATCTTCCTATTTTATCTATCAATGACCTATCCCATCATTCATCCACAGGATTTACTCCTACCAGGTCAATTGCCAGACAACAGCAAAGTGTCTACTGAACCCCGAAGGGCCAGCAGACACAAAAACTATACAAATAAATATAAAAATCCACTTACTTTCACACACAGGCATCTTTGAACTCCAAACACAGCTTTCACATACAATATTTTTTGATCCACTCAATATGTACCCTGGGTTGCATTTGAAAGAAACAACACTTCCAGTTGCATAGGATTGTGACATAGGAATCACCTCACCATTCACCAATGACCCTAGATTATCACAAGTATCTGAATTTTTTAAAAAAAGAATTAAAATCATACTCAAGTTAATTTAAAGATACAAATTATGGGATGCAATATATAGTAACACTGAATAATTTGAATAAATTGTGTAAAATATTTTCAGTTAACCAGACAATAGGTAAAATATTGATATTGACTCCTGAACTTCAACAACCTTTTAATTGGCTCTTGATAAAGCAATTTAAAGTTCTTTCAACCCGAGGAGCCATATAAATTATAACATTTTAGAAGTTATAAATCTTTCTTATATTTTAATTCATCAAAAAGTACTAAAAACTAATATATTTCATATAGGATACAGATACATTTTCTCAAATGATCTTCAGTTAGGTTGAGTGAGAAACTATACAGACATACAAACACCCAATGACACCACAATTATCATCTTAAAAATTCAATCATTCCCCATCTTATATGCAGTAGCCATAAATTGCCCTAAACATACCTTTGCATCTGACACCAGCTGTAAAATATGAGTTGGAGCACTGTGATGCACCTTGTCTATGGGGGCACTCTTCCAACTTGCTTTCATTTCCTATGCACTTCAGTTCAGACAATCTGATGTTGCCAGGCGCTGGTCCAAATTTATCATGATAAATATCACTGGCGAAGCAGAAGCCAGCCTCGCGGCAGGCTACATCGCCCGACTCTTGTGTGAAACCGTGAGAGCAGAAACTAGCCCACTCCCCGCTTAAGCTTATCACTTCTATCCGACCTTCACCCGCCCGGCTACCATCACTGAGACGCAGTTCTAGTCAGAAAACAAATTTTGATTACTACAATTTTTTGATTGCCAAAGATTTCTTACATGAAGGATAAAAACAGAAATGTTTTGAGGTTTCTCAAAAAATGGCTCAAGTTGTTTTATTATGAAAATCTAGAACTGTGTGGTCCTCATAATACTGTGCAAAGTAATGATGTTGATATATATGATAATCATGTTGATAATGATATTAATCATGATTGATGATAATGAAGATGACTGATGATAATGATGACTTTCATGCTGATCATCACTTTGATGCTAATGATGATGATGATGATGACGATGATTTTGATGCTGCTGCTGCTGATGATAATTGATGATGACTTTGATGATGATGATGATGATGATGCTGATTTTGATGATGATGATGATGATGATGATTGATGATGACTTTGATGATGATGATGATGATGCTGCTGCTGCTGATGATGATGATAATGATGATGATGATGATGCCTTGATTTTTGAAAAAATAAGAACATTCCACAACCTTACAAAACACAATAGAAATCAACATTTTATTGTGCTTTCTTTGATTGCAAATACCATTTCCCATAACTCATTACTTGAACTTGAACGTTCATCAACGGATCATTTTCAAGATTCTTTTGATTACATATAAGTCCAGGCATCAACGTACCACATTACATCACATGCTTAATACAAGATCACACCACCAAGCGAACATTACGTTCTAGCACTAAAGGGCTTTTTCATACCCCTAAAACATTCACACAGTCATATGGCAATTGTGCCTTTTCATTTGCTTCTCCAACCAACTGGATTAACATCCCATTACACATCAAACATGCAACTTCCATCATTACATTTAAATCTCTTCTCAAAAGCCATTTTATTTAACTGACTATGTTATGGTTTATAGAATGGCCCCGAAACTGCTAAATACCGGGATGGTGTCCGGCGGGGGATAGTTTAACTAATTGTAGTTAAGGGTAATATACTGTATTTAAGAGTAGTTAAGCCTAGCTTAAGGTAGTTAGGGACGTCCTGGGTACAACATTAAACTCCATCCGGTCGAATCGTCAGCAACTAAACTGACAACCCTCTCAAATATGTCTTAGTGGCTGCTGAGGGGAGGGCAAGAAAAACCAATAGCTGAACAAAGGGCGGATGAGCTCCTTGGAGTCAACGGCCAACCATTAATTAGTTTAAGGAATAGGAGTAGTTTAGTCTTGTTGTTACTATTGCTATTATGATTATTTTTATTTTATTATATTTTATTGTTATTATTTTATTGTTATTTGCTTTTTCTCAGTTGGCCTATATTATTTCTCTGTAAAGCGCATAGGGGCAATGTGCAATATGCGATATATAAATATAACATTATTTATTATTAACTCACAATAATTCCTATTCCAAGCCCAGCTTCTTAGCATCAAGATAATCTACTGTAAGATTCTTCAACCTCGATATTGAAATTCAAACCTCGAACCTACAGTCTCAAAGGTTTACTATTACAGCCAAATTGCCTTTGCTGAATCGATCAAATAAAGTATTATATTTGGAAAAGGAATTTTTTAAATGAGGGGGCCACCAATTTCATATATACGCCTATGTAACAAAATTATGCAACATTGAATATGCTAATTACTTAGTTTAACATTTAGCAACAGTATGCTGGTTTTGGGATGACAACCCTCAAATCTCAAAATGCCCCGATATGAAATGGAAATTAAAAGCATGAATATTGAACACATAATTATGCTATCGTTACACCAATAGCGCAGTGAGAACATCTCACTTGTTACACCATCGATTACTATATGCCTAGCGTTAGTTACACTTGTAATATCTCTCAGATCTGAACACAGCCTTAATATACTAAAAAATATGACTCTACCTGAGCAAGCAACGCCTATGGCCTTTGCACCCTTTGGGCTAAGGCTTGTACTGTTGTAGTCGCAGCTTGACAGCATTTTTTCGTTACCGGAACAATGAACATTTGTAACCATTGGCGATGCCTTTATCTAGGGTATAACAACAAATTATATTCATATAATTTTATGAGAAGTTTTTTATTGTTTTGAACATATCACATCTGGGCACACCAGGAGAAAAGGTTTAGTACACTTCCTAATGTAATGATTGTTGTCCTAATCATCACCATCATAACTATATCATCATGTTTATCATCATCATTATTATCATCACCTTCATCATTATTACAACAATCACCACCATCATCACCATTATCATTAACATAATTCCCTTTGCCACCATCATCTTGTCACCATCAAAATCATCATCCTTATTCCAAACTTTAGTATTATCATCATCATCATAACATGACAACATATTCACCTTTACCATCAGCGTTATAGTCTGTGCTATCACCCAAGCCATGCAAATGCTATTGCACTTGCTATACCCATCATCACATCACTACTATCATAATCACTGTATTTTTCAATATATTTCTAAAAATCAAAGGCACAAAACAAAAAGTATTTAAAGCAACAAAGAAATAATAAAATCAATAATACAAAAAATATTAGACTGCTGGTTGACATACCTGATATTCTGAAACTGATGCGACTGTTGTGTTGAAAAGTTGTCTACAAACAACAGCTGAATTTTCTTTGGTCCAATTTTCACTGCTTATGGTCAACCATCTATGATTTTGTAAAACTTCTACTCGTCCCTCTAGCACACTCCCAACCACACCTCCAACCAGACGGATATCTTTACCAACAAAAATTAAACGATGGCAGAAAATGATTCATTAAAGCTGGAATGTACTAACTGATAGTGTACAGACACAAATAAAAACTATAATAATGAAAACATAACATTAGTCTTATAGTTATACACATAATTTATGTGAAGAATAAACATTTATAAAATGTAAGACAGCCATGTGAATTATACCCATCTAAACAGTTTAGATAATTTTATAAACAATATGCAGATCAGATGCATGTATACAGATCAAAGCAACCTGTGATGAATAAATCACTAAAACAAACCTGCAGAGATTAGACCCACCTGCGTAAATTAAACCCACCTGTGCCAATATGCATTTTAGGGCCCGTTCGAGCAAAAAACGCCAATCGTATTCCGTTTATTTCACCGGGTAATCGTGCTGAGCACTCAGCGGATGGTCGACCGTTCGAGCAAGTTTTAACTCACAGTAAATACGTGTAATGGAACTACTCCGGAAGTAAATTTCAACTTATCCCATGGTTAACAACACATTCTTTGTTTACTTGCTACTGCTGCTATAACCGGCCCACATACACACAGCGTGGCACGGTAGAATGATAATGTAGCTCAATATTTAACTTATAATGGCTGCTTTAAAATCCGTACGTAGGCTAGTTTATTCAAGTTTATTTCTCCAAATAATGGTAAATCTACAATACGATTTATCATCGCCTCCGGCTCCATGGTCATTCCATACACGGTATTCTACCCAGCAATTTGGTGGTCAAAATCGTCGCGGATAACCCAGATGGTAAGGTAATTAGACTAGTGTTCGAGAGGTTTTAGAAAGTGTGTACCTGTGAATTAACTGGAAAATCGCAGATATTTTTTCGCTCGAACGGGCCCTTAAACTCGCCCGTGCAAATTAGACCCAACTTGCACAGATTAGACCCACCTGCGTAAATTAATCCCACCTGTGTAGATTAGGCACATATGATGTACAGATTAGACTCACCTATAGAGATTAGACCCACCTGTGCAGATAAGACCCATCTGTGTAGATTAGACCTACCTGTGCAGATTATACCCACATATGCTGATTATACCCACCTATGCTGATTAAACTCACCTATGTAGATTAGACCCATCAGCGCAGATTATGACCTACCTGTGCTAATTATACCCACTTGCACAAATTAGACCCACCTATAGCTGATTAATCCAACCTATGCTAATTAAACCTACCTATTTAGATTATACCCATCGGTGCAGATTACACCTATCTGTGCTAATTATACCCACTTGTGCAGATTGAACCACCCTATGCTGATTAAACCCTGTACAGATTATTCCACCTGTGCATATTAGAGCACCTGTGCAAATTAGACCCACCTGTCCAGACACAACCCACCTGTGCAGTTTGGTCACATCTGTGCATACTAAAAAAAAAGCCCACACTAGACTCACTTGTCCAGATAAGACTCACCTGTACAGGTTAGTCCCACCCATGCATATTAGGCTATGTTCTCACACGGCAGCTAACGGTTAGCAGAATCAGGATTCTGCTAACCGTTAGCTGGCGCGTGTCCATTTGAGAAAATCCCGATCCGGATACCAAGAAAATGATGTCATTTTAAAGGTCACTCAATCGGAAGTCAACCGATAGATCATTCGCGCGAGAATTGAAAACAAAATTTTGAGGTTGATGAAACATATGCATGATGAATAGTCTGCCCATGTTACCACTTATTTTACCGATGCTTGATATAGATTTCAATATTTTTGATAACGTTCAGTTATCATTAATTTTCGGTCTATTAAATACAGTTGTAGTAAGTAGAAGGCGACGTTTAGACAACCTTCACCAGCTTAAATTGAGCCAGGCTAGATACGCAACGGAGCAGGAGCGTTTACTCGCAGAAGGAGAAGCCCTCCTCTATACCCACAAACGCAGACGGCCCAAAACTCGTAGATTCTGGGTTAAAAATAACAGGAAAAAAAGACCGGAATTGGTGGGAAAAAACAGTATTGCAAAAATGGGATGACGACGATTGACTTGATAATTTCAGGTAAAATGTTAATTTAACTTATTTTATGTTTTGTTTAGCCGAGTTCAGAGCTAGGCCTAGCCTACCCGGTTCGCAACAGTACCCTCCTTTCTTTATTCTTGCCTATACGCTATATACATCATGATAATTCCTTGACCTTATCTGCTTATGCACGTTTCCCCCTCCTCGTCCTTGTTAAAATATCACCGTATATCAGTGAAAAACAAAAGGCCTGTGCGGAAAAACTAAAACAGAGCAGACGGCATGTGATGATCGAATAAAGTAAACAAACGTGTGCGAAAAGAATTATGGGAAAATGTAACCCCTGGCCTCATTGGAATTGCGCACGTCTGATTGGTTAATGATGGAAATGAGGTCAACTTGCTAACCGTTAGCAATTGCTAACGGTTAGCGCTAACCGATCGGACGTTCTCATGGAGGTACTAACGGTTAGCGCTAACGATTAGCTCCCGATCCGGATACTAGGGCTCTCGTGTGAACCAGGCCTTAGACTACTTATGCAAACTAGACTCACCTGTCCAGCAACCCACCTGTGCAATTTAGTCCCATGTGTGCATATTAAAGTACCTGTGCAAACTAGACCCACCTGTCCAGATAAGACCCACCTGTGCAAACTAGACCCACCTGTCCAGATACAACCCACCTTTGCATTTTGGTCCCATCTGTGCATATAAAAATAAATGTCCAAACTAGACTCACCTGTACAGGATATTTCCACCTGTGCAAACCAATTTGTGCAGTCTCATCGGTGCATATTAAAGTACCTGTGCAAACTAGACCCACCTGTCCAGATAAGACCCACCTGTGCAAACTAGACTCACCTGTCCAGAAACCCACCTTTGGACCCATGTGTGTATATTAAAGTACCTGTGCAAACTAGACTTGCTTGTCCTGTAAGACCCACCTGTGCAAATTAGACCCACCTGTCTAGATACAACACACCTGTGCAATTTAGTCTCATGTGTGCATATTAGACTACCTGTGCAAACTAGACCCACCTGTGCAGATTAGACCAGCATCTTCATTGTGACCACAGTTGTTTACATTCCATCCACCATGTTTGCATTGATCTAAACTTGGCTCAGCCCCTGTGCATACCAAATTATCCAGTAATATTGGTAATGTTCCTATTCCAAACGCTCCACAGCAACGTGCCGGGTACTGGAACATCGCTGGTACATAATTTCCAAGTTGCCTACAGGCTACCACTGCTTCGGATACACCCCATCCATCATCACAGACCGTTCCCCACTGACCCTGGTTGAATACCTCCACTCGCCCTTCAAGGGGGTGACTTCCATCCACGAGACGAAGTGGGGGCCCAGTACCTATGATAAAAAAAAAAAGTCAAACAAACCAAGTTTACTTTTAATTATTCAACTTGAGAATTGCCATAATAGTCATAGTATGATATTTTTTTGGTCTCCATTTGCTCCACAATTGTCCATGTCCAAATTTTATATGGCCAAAAACTGTGACGTGCCCATATTTGGACGTAATATAACATCATGATGCCCATATATGGCACATCACACAAATTTGTCAAATAAGATTTGATAGTGTGTACAGAGCTTTCAGCCCTGTCAAAGACTATCAAATTTTATTTGACAAAAAAATATGTGACATGCCTAAATATGGTATGATGACATCATATCATGACCCTATGTAGCCCCAACATGACTATATATGGGCATACAACAGCTTTTTTTTCTCAAAGAAAGTTTGATAGTTTCACCATCGCAATTCCTACTTTCTATTGCTATTTCTGGTCCTGACACTGCATCTAGCTGGATCAAATAGAGCCCAATGGAGGGCTAATCTTTCAATTTTATGGGCTTTTAAATGTTCATTAAAATATTATTTCCCCACGTTTGGAATTGGAATTAGATTTATTCGGTGTAAACACCAAGGATAGCCCACGAAAGTCTAGAAGAAGACTTACTTCCAGTGGGGTTCTTCTGGTGGTGATAGGGCAGTACACAAGGAGACAATCTTATACTCTTTTCTGAAGAGTGTACTGCATTTTTTAACGTGCACATGGGACATAAATGCAAACAAGACCAACGGCTTAAACGTCTCATCCGAAAGACGGTGCGCTATTGTAATTTGTATTTCAGCCCTCCAGTTGAAACACAAGAAGAGGCAGTGATGGGAATTGAACCGGGGACCTAGAGATCTCCACGGTTCAGCGCACACACAGTGGCTACCACCAGATTAGCTGACTGAGCTAAGCTGCTCTCTATTTCGTTCGTTCGTGCATTTAAAATTGCTTTCATTCTTGCGTTTAAAATTTCGTTCATTCATACTATGAGTTAGTAGGTCTTTCAGTAGTAAATGTATGTGAAAATCCGCACATAAAATGGATGATTAAAAAAATTAAAAATTGTATGTGTTGCACGTATAGGACGACCCCTTGCTTTTCTATCTTAATTTGGTATTTTAAGTCTTTGTCTTCTACGTAAGAATATATTGTAATAAATAATATGATGATATTTATATTACGAACACTCACGTTTTCTGCAAATGAGGTAGACTTCATCACAAGATGTATTCACAAATTGCACGCCATTGTTACAATCGTCCAACGAATTCTCTTTTCCTGTGCACGACAAGTTTTGTACATGAATAGCTGTCTTGTTCGATACTATTGGTTTAAATTTTTTAAATTCAAGTCCTCCAGCATGTAAACAACCTACTTTACCCTCTTTCGATGTAAACGTTGCATGACACACACCAATCCAAGCCCCTTCATGACGCAATTCAAGCCTGCCCTCAAGTGGTGTTGTAGAGTTCAGATATACAGAACCTATACAAAAAATAAAGTGTTTCATGTTTTTTTTCCATACTCTTTGTTTCAAAATGTAATGTTTGGCAGACCATGCACAACACATGAAAATCGAAAAATAATTTCTGTGATGCCCTTTTAACATAGTTTGGGCAATACACAGATAAAACAACCTACTCTTTTCCGTACTGTGTACTGCGTTCTATAGCATGTACATGGGCCATATTGCAGTGGTTTAAACATCTCATTCAAGCAGACAGTGTGTTATACGTGGCGATAAATCTACAAGCAATACTCTACTTTGGCCTACCTTCTACTATAAACTGTTTTTATGATAATATTGTTTCTTGTGGAGAAATAAATAAATGAGTAACAATGAGAATATTGTAACTTGTACTTCAACACCCCAGTTAAAACTCAAGCAAAGCAATGTTAAAATTTAAGCAGGATTCAGGTATCTTTAAAAAAAAAAAAACTGCTTTAAATGCAAATGCAGATGAGAAAAACAGCAAAATTTGGACATATTTGCGTAAAAAAGGATAAAAAATAGATATACAACAGTGAACAACAATGAATTATTGATCAGGCAACTTATGTAATAAGGCTAAATATGATATCTGACAAACTTTTTGCAAAAAATTATGAAAAAACATGGGATTCTGTATTAAACATAGCTAAACCTAAATGTTGAGTATATAATTATAAGAATCTACTCACGAATACATTTAACACCAACATCTTCAAAATGGCCACAGTTATGATTGACCCTATTGGTATGAGGGCAATTGAAAATATTGACCTCACTTCCTTCACACTCTAAATCATCTAGTAGAATGTCTCCAACACCTGCACCAAAGTTTGCGCAACATTGCTTCGGATTGGCTGACTTGTATCCAAGTTGGCGGCAGATCACATCCGCATCTTTGATATCAAAGTTGTCGTCGCAAACGGTTCCCCAACCACCATTAAGAAAGATTTCTACACGGCCTTGAAGTGCATTACCATCGGATAACCTCATATCACCCTCTATAAAATAACAAGAAAAGCACAATTCAAGGTTTAGTCTATAATTGAGATACTTGGTCAAATAGAACTATTAAAACATCCCTTAAAAATTAATAGAACCTTCCATCCTAGTGTATAGTATAAAGGCCTGTCCAAACTATCAAATCTTATTTGACAAAAACATGTGGCATGTCTAAATATGGTCATATGACATCAAATTATGACTATATATGTGCATACAACATTTTCATAGCAAAACACCTGTAGTAGGTGTAGTAAGAGCAACAGTTAAAGATTAGCTTTAGGGTCAGATTAACAAACAATATTTTTGTTTAGTTTATTGAAAATTTTATTGTGTTCTTTTAATGAATTAAACTTAAATGAATAGTTTATTTTAATATACATTAATACAATTAAAATAGAGGAATATTTTAATACAATTAAAATACAGGAATATTTTATTTATTTATTCTGCCTTTAACGTGATAACACTTTCAGTGACGCAGCACTGATCTCACTAGTGGATCACATGAGCAAAAAAGTAGAACAAAAACAAACATAAAAAAAATATACAGAAACTTAACTAAAATAAAAAAGAACCAATTCAAATGAATTAAAAAGAAGGCAAGAGAACAGAAGGTGGTCAGAAAGATATAATTAGTTTTCTGTTTTGATCAAAGTTTTGAAATTTTTAAGTTGGAGATCATTTAATTCTATTTTAATTTGGTTTGGTAGTTCGTTCCAAGCCTTAGTTGAATAGAATAAGAGTACCAAAATATTTTTATAAAGAAAAATTACACTTTATTATAAGAAATCAATCCTGATAGATTACTTCAATTTAAAAAAAAAAATTACTTTGATCAGAAATAATCATCACTAAAATTGTGTTAAAGAAATAATGTGTACTGATATAGATAAACTTCCCAACCACCAATGAAAAAACAATCACTGTTTCTTTCATTTACTTAACATTTTACCAATCTCCACTATCTTATTGTTAAAAGAAACCTTGGGGTCATGAAGTGGCAGCCCTGTTAAACCACACCAATGCTGTTTTCAGCACATCAAGTCCAAATCTGCGACAACAATGCCAGTCAACCTTCACCTAAAAGACCTAACTTCAACTGCAACCTGCAGACATCTGGTTGAAGACGGATCTTCCACTGTGATTTCGCACTTAACGAACAAAACAAAACTTATTCAGTCACTTAGCCTACTTCCTCTGTGCCATCTCTGGACCTCTCTAGTTCGGCTTAGCCACAGTGACTACCAACAGTTTAGCCATTTGAATTCAACAGTTTAATACTTAAAAACTTAAAACCTACCAGAGGGAATTCCTGGCAATGGTCCTGGAACTTGGCCTGTAAAATTAGAAATTGAATATCATGAGAAAACTTATTTTTTATTTCACACAGTAACCTTCTTAACAAGAAAGAGCATGAAAGTAAAGGTTAAGACAGTTAAATTAATTCATTTCTGAACGTATGAGGTAAGAGCACACTGTACTACGACATGCCATAGTGACTAGTACCTTTCCACACCGACTCTTTTAACCTCCATAGTATACTTCAACCAGGTATCCATTTATACTCCTTAGGAGAACAGAAGGGTTGGGGGGTGCTCTTCATATGTCTATACGGGTAGGTGCCACATTTACGGGGGTATTTTTGAGGACTTGGTAGCATAAGTGTGGAAATTTATTGAAGAGTTTCAGCATGTATAGGGTATATTTGTGATGACAAGTGTGGACAATACCTAGAGTTACATTTGGTACGTTACATGGCCGTAATAGTAGTTCAACCGACACCGGATTTTGGTAAATGTTAGTTCAAGTCCATAATAATTTTTAGTAAAATAGGTAGCACAAATGTCTCATGTTCCACCCCCCCACCCCATGTAAGATTGCTATACAAGTGTGCTCCCCGGGGAAAGAGTCAAACGTAGGTAAAGCGCCTTGTCCAAGAACACAATAGAAATGCACAGCGAAGGTTCAAGCCCCTGACCACCAGGTTAAAGACAATGGTGTGTACAAAAGCTGGTGTATCAATAAATGTACAATTAGTCAGTAATGTACTGCCAGTTTATATTGACCACCATTTTACAGACTTGTACAGTATGTCTACTCAAAATTATTCTAAGATATTTAAAGATCTGAAAGATGTATTCTAAAATTTTTTCTTAAAAAATTCTGATTAAAACAACAGATATTTAAAAAATATCAAATACTTTAATAACTTATAGTGTTGAAACAATTACACTGTACATACCTTTTCTTCTTTAGTTTTAGTTAATTTCCAATGGTATTATTTAAGTGAATTGTATTTTTAATATTGTACGTACATTTTAGTTTGTGACATTATACATGCACATTTTTTTCAGAGATTGTGTAGATGTGTGTATTTATGTAATATTTTTTTTGTATTGTGTTTTTGAATGTATGTATCAGTATGTGTTTGTGGGTTTGTGCAAGGTGTGTGTGTATACATTTGTATGTGTATTTCTATTTATATGTATGTGTGTCTTCTTATGTATATTATAGTTGTAGTTTTTGTGTTTCCTTTGTGTGTGCTTTTTGATATTATGGTTCCTCTTGTATTTGATCAAATCTGACTCACCTCTAATCTTCATTTTTGTATACTAAACTTGTAATTCAAACTGTATTTTGTTATTTCTTATAAGTTGAACGCACCACTCTTTCAAAGGAGTATATTCGCAAAATAAATAAATAAATATAGGGATAACTACATCTGCTAATTAGCAAGGAAAATTATTTCTCATTTTAATTTGGAGTTGAAAGCTAATAATTTGCTTAAATACACAGATGAAGCAATTGAAATACTGAATTTCATTCTTTATTCAGTGGTCTAGCTTATCACTGATGGCATAAAAAATGTAGATTAATAAGATCATACTTAAGCAGTTGACACCAGCGTCTTCATAATGTTCACAGTTATGTAATGTTGTGTGATCACAACTAAACAAATCTTCTTCATTACCACGGCATTGAAGACCATCGAGTAAGATCTGGCCTGAACCACCTCCAAAAGAAGGGCAGCAGTCTACGGGATCAGCAGCAGCAAACCCGAGTTGGTGACAGACTACTGTTGCCTCTTCTAAGCCAAACCCATCATCGCAGACGGTACCATAATTGCCATCTTTTAAGACCTCAACACGACCTGATAATACAGACGAGCCACCTCTGAGCCGAATCGAACCTAAAAACATGGTAAAAGCAGACTGGCGTAATCTTAAATTCAATATTAAGAAAAACAGAGTGACAGAAAATAATTTTTTTTAAAATATGAATAAATACAAAGTAATAATAATATACAAAAGAATGATAAGAACGATAATGATTACATCAGTGGAAATAAGGGCTGCGGAGAGGATGGCAAAGACAACACCCAGTGGTGTGTAGTAATGATGAGTCACAGGTAGTTGATTATGAGGGGCACCTTTCACAGTGGAATATTAAGCAATACTGTAGAGTGTTATATTACTATAATTTAATTTGAATTCTCTGTGAAGCAGCCCCTGACTTCATTGTATTGGATCGGATTATTTAAATGTTTGTAAGAGCCCGGCTGTGGAACATTTTATAGGGAATTACACTGTAAATGAAGTCACAAGTTTTGTCATATGAGTCCACTTTCGTGGGTTAAACATGTGGTATTACATTGTTTTAATTTGTTAGCTTGGTGTCTTCTATTGGACTATAATGTCAAGGCTCTGAATAAAAGAGTGCAGTATATTAGTAGAAGGGACCTCAGGGGCCCCTTTGGACAGGGGGACCCAGGGTTTCACCCCCGAGAACACATAGGCGTTACAATACTGACAACAACACTAATAATGATAAGACGATACAAGCTATTATTCAATTATACTTACTTTGAAGTATTGGTGGTTCCCCCGATGTCTCATCTTCATCTATAAAAAAATACAAAATCTATGAATTAGAATCACGGAACAAACTCTTAAACACACACTTTGTTAATAATTTTCAAAAATAGGCTCCTGATAGGAGCATGAGAATACTGCAGAAACTAAGTGAAAATTACTATAAACATATTCCATTATTGAACAATATTGGACTAGATGCTATCAGCCATTGGCCATCCATCGAAACGTAGGACCAATTACGAACTCCCTGTTAAAACTACATTCACACTGTACTTGACATGCCTGTCAAATGAAATGAACTGATATGAACCTTAACTTAAATTTTGTATATCTGCGCAAGCAGAGTATACTAAAAATTGTGATCAACATTATTAAAATATATTTAATGTACTGGGTATTTTTTCAAATTTTATATGTTGTATTAATTTCAACATTTTTATTGAGAGTAACTCTTCTAGTTCCAGTGGTAGGTGATATTCAGAAGCCTTTCACAAAAAGAACAAAACATTTAACCACCACCATTTGGGAGCTTTCGATAGCACGACGACGGTAGGACGTAGAACGTAATGATGTCACTAAAAGTCATCTGTGCATGCAAGCACGTTAAGGTCTCCTCGCAGAGTAGATTTTGGAACATAATTAGGCCAAGTCTACGTATGCAGAGAATGTAGGACGCCAGGTAGAATGGTCACGCATGAGTGATTCTGTTCTAGCGTCGTTGCACAAATCGAAATCTCCCTATTAAAATACTTTACAATAAAGGTAACCTCCAAGGTCAAATTATAGAAAGAGAATAAGCATTCTTTTTTAGTTCTACACCAGAATTACACAGGCACATGTTCCTTTATGTCAGTTAAACTTGTGTATTTTTCTTTGTGAACAACCAGTAAAAACACTCATAAAAAGAACAGAATATAATACAAACTCAAATTTTACAGATGCTGTTTTATCTATTCTCACTTGAGGCAAAAATTACACTGGAATGCCAAAGAAATATCCTGACAACAAGCAATCAATTACATATACCACCTCCTCAGGCAAAATTTGCCAGTGATTCCAATCTGACATCATATATCTACTGTCAATCATTTTAATCAAATGTCAATCATCATCAATCAATTTTTGATTGACAGTGAAAACTTCAGAAAATTTCTAGAATCCACTTCAGACAAGAAAAGATATTTTTACACAATTAAATATTACCACCTTTAAAATAAAATAAAAAAAATAAATAAATAAAATAAAAAAAATAAAAAAAATAATAATAATAATTAAATAAATTTGGAATTGCTCGTTTCTGTAGGATTATTTTCATATTTATATTTTATTGATATGTCAGGATTTTCCAAACCAAATTTAAAGATGTTCAAGTTTACATTTGGAGACCTTTTCTGTTGTGTTCTGCAATTTGTTTGCATTGATTTTTTTTTAATTTCATATATAAATAAATAAATAAATGAAATAAAAATTTGGCAAGGCACAGGTATCCAACCTTTTTCATGCCTCAGAAATTGCAAGGTTTAAAAAAAACCTAGTCAAAATTAATATTATTATAAGGATGCATTATACCTGAAGGTTTGGCAAACTACTGTGTGGTGTTATATTATGTACATGGTGCGTGATTATGGATCCCCTGGAGATCATAAATAAATATGATTGTTTACAGATCCAATGACCAGAGTAATGGTAATAATATTTGCCATTTTCCCATGGGCACATTCAAAACAAATTCTGCATTATTATCATCACTATTATTAAAACATGAGTTAAAAAGAACATGCCTAGAGTGTTGTGTATTTAGATACCACAGACTTTATTTTTCATTTTGGCAGTGCAATTGGAATATCTTGTCATAAGGAATCATGACCTATGAACAACTTGGTCTATTCCATTCTAAGGAGAGGGGAATATTTAACACAGATGTTAGAAAATTACCTGGAATCAAATTACTTTGACAGATGACGCCGGCATCTTCATGGTGTCCGCAGTTATGACTCCCCCATCCACGATGCCCACACAACTCAATGCTAAACTCTGTTCCAACACAGCTGAGGTCATCCAGAAAGATCTGGTCACTGCCTGGACCAAACTTCTGACAACAATTTTCTGTGTGAGCTCCAATGAAACCTAACTGTCTACAAATTACCTCAGCCTCTGGCAAATCAAAATTGTCATCACATATAGTACCCCATTCCCCTTCATGATTGACCTCTACTCGACCTTCACGAGGTGTACTGCCACCAACTAACCTGACCTTATTTGCTGCTGCAAGAGAAAGATGGAATTATTTTACCAGTTTTTAATTAAAATTAAAATGATACAACAAACATGATCAACATTCTTGTGTAATTACTGTAATTAATATATTTTGTTATTCTTTATATCACATTTTTTTATTTCTATGTGAGTTTGCATCAGGAAAATACATAGGAGTGACGTTTTGTCCCTACTTGATGTGTTATTGTACCGAATACTCAGTACGTCCCAAAATAATTGCAAAAAAATTTGTAAGTGATTCGGGTGGGAATTGAACCCCCCAACTTCTAGATAACTAGCCTGGTGCCATAGCCACTAGATTACCGAGCTTGGCTCAGTGACTAGTGTTGAACCTTACAGACTTCACAAAACCTGTTTTATCCATGATTGAATATTTAGAATGGAGTATTTCTAGACTACGCATAATATTTAATAAACATTCTGTGGGCAAAATTCAATCAACGCGTTACAAACAACACCATTAGTTATTATTTATCTTTAACACTACGTACATAGCTACATACATATAGATTTTGTCTTGTACTTTACCATGACATAGAACACCACCAATATGACCGCTTGGACATGAGGTATTCACCCATGTACCCTGGGAACAATTCGCAATCATACTCTCTTGACCGTCACAATCCAAGTAGCTGATTCTTGGAATTGCCGGACTTTCATATATCTGTATGGATATCACATCAGTGTTATGAACTTGATGACACGTCACGTTGGCTGCAGCAAGGGTCAAATTCTCAGCACAAATATGCCCCCACCTTCCATCAACTAGCAACTCGATTGGGCCAATGTTCGATGTTGCTTGGTTGTTTGTTGATGGTATTCTCAAATCTGAAAATACATGAATGCAAATTGAACTTTAGCATTGCCATAATTAGATGGAGGCATGGATACAAATTGGGACTTAATGGTTTATTTTACATTATAATAATAACCAACAAAACATTCACTTTATACAAAAATGCTTGGAGTACTTCACATTGTCCACTTCTAAAATAAGAACCATTTGGCGTTGTAATAATAAAAAAATTTAAAAAATGGTCGACTTATAGAGTGCATATTGTAGAGACCTTTATGCACTTAACATTATTACCCTCAGTCATTGGATGACACACATATGGAATACATATTCAAGTCCCTGGGGAGGGAATGTTGTAGGTGTAATTAGCACTTTTTTGTGTTTGAAGCTACCAGGTACCCAGTTGTACTCCTAGGTGGAGAGAGACAACTGCAGGTAAAGTGAAATGCTTAAGACACAAGCAAAAAGCACATCGAGGGATTGAACCTCCAACCTCAAGGTTGAGAAGCAGAACCACAACCGTTGCGCCAAACTGCTCCAAACCAACGTATAATAAAGAAAAACAATCCAGAATAATTAATTACCTGAGCAAATTACGCCTGCATTCTCATGGTTTCCGCAATTATGTTCACCCCACTGATTATGGGAACATAACTCCAGCCTCCTCTCATTTCCCTGACAATACACATCATCCAGATGAATAGTGCCACTAATCTTGCTTGGATACTCGCTGCAACATTTGGCAGATCTTACATCGTAGTTGCCGAGTTGTCTGCAAACAACTGCAGCCTCTTCTATGCTCCAACCGTCATCACAAACTGTGCCCCATTCACCGTTAAAAAATATCTCAACACGGCCTTCCATTGTATTTGGCCCATCCTGCAGGCGAACTTTTATCAGTCCTGAACAGTATGAATATACATATAAATATTTTAATAATTTATAATGTAATTGATAATTTTTCACTTTTAAAAAATATATGTAGAGTATGTACTACTCTATTTACTATATTTGAGTGTAACACTATATTTACATAATATGTATATGTAAATATATTATAATAAATAATATTAAATATGATGATGAACAATACGATGATGAGTATGATGATGACAACAGTGATGAAGAAGATGATAATGACAATAATGATCATGAAAGTTTGATGGAGATGCATCTATCCAAGATTTTAATTATACAGTTAAACACTGAATAGCTTTGATGGGTGGTCTATCACATTCACTTTGAAAAGGTATGTAGAGGAAAATATTGACATTCTCTTAAATCATGGCTTATGGAGCATCGTGGTCCGAGTATGATTTTGTCTAAAGTTTTGAAACATTTTACAAACAATCTGGACCATACCATTTTCCAGGATAAGATGGAAATTCCAGATGGTTTGAATTTGGTGCAACCTTCTCCACCAGCTGGAGAGAATAGTGAGTGTTGTTCTGACGGAAAATAAACATGACGCAAACACAACTTGCCTTTACATTTGATACCGGCCACATGTCTACTTGTACATATGTCATAGGTTGACCTAGGGCAAGCAGACAATCTAGATTCTGTTCCATTGCATTGGAAGCCGCCAAACAACGGTTGTACACTCGTCCGAGAATCTCTGAAATATATCGATGTAGCAGTTGTATTGTACAGCTGCTGGCAGGCGACGTTTGCATCATTAATATCCCAGTCATCGGAGCAGATCTCACCCCATTCATGGTTTTCAATATACTCCAGCTTGCCTTGAAGACTACTGTAATCATCAGACAATCGAAGGTCTGAAAGGAAAATCAGTACCTGGTCCCATAGCATTATTTTATTTTTATATATTCACCATATTTCAGAAGCCTACTAAAAAGAAATTCATAATAATGACCAAAAGAATTGGATTTTTATAAGTGTCCATTCTTTAATAAAGATTTAAACTTGTACCATGTAGTTCAATCTTTTAATTTTAATTTAGAGTTTTTGGTTAGGCCAAGTGCTACATACAAGCTCCTTTTGAAACATTTCTTGTGGAAGAACATATTATTGTTTTTCTCAAGAATTTAAAGAAACCTTTTAAGAAAAGCCTGCAAAAGAGTCATCAAGTATATGGTGAATACCTTTCTATTACATGATGAACGGACTAAAGAGCAATATGTCCCTTACCAAAATATGTGCAATAAATATTACCTTTAGGACTATGAGGACCCATGGTGATTAGATACACTTTATGCAAAGAGTGTGGCCTCCAGTAATGGCAGAAATAATGGTGGATTAGCTTTTCGAAGTTTGTAAGAGACATGTCATCTCACATACTAGGATAACACAGAGTGGATATAATACCTACCAATGCTTGTACAAGAAATGTGACCTCTAAGTGCTAAAAAAAAAATCCATGGTGGTTGAATACACTTTCCAAAGCTTATCAAGAGATGTCACATCAAATATTTTAAATAGAATTTGTTCATTCTGAAGACTGGATTACCTGAACAGTGGACACTAATGTCCTCTGTATGAGGACAATTATGATTCCTTCTTTGAAACTGACAGTCTTCTATTTTCTTTTCGCTGCCGGTACAAACTAATTGGGTCATCTGAACTGGACCTTTCCCCTCACCAAACCTTGCACAACATGAGTATGATTTACTTGGGTCAGGTACATAGTTTCCAAGATGTCGACAAACAACTTCAGCTTCGGAGGCAGAAAACCTGTCATCGCAGACTGTACCCCATTGATCATGGTTGAAGACTTCTAACCTTCCCTCCAGCGGATGGTTTCCATTGGCTAATCGTATATGTCCTAAAGAAACAACATTAAAAGAAAAAAACTACAAATAAAAAGGCAACATTGGCATATTATAAACCATAAAATGTATTATCAGGAGACCAAAGCTGGAAGGAGCCACTTCCAGAAGATATGGTTTAATGAGCTTTCTTAACAGTTGTAGCTCAGTTGGCTAAACTGCTGGTAGCCACTGTGTGTGCACTAAACCGTGGAGATCGCTTGGTCCCCGGTTCAATTCCCATCGCTGCTCTCCTTGTGTTTCAGCTGGAAGGCTGAATACAAGTTACGATAGCGCACCATTTTTTTGGATGAGACATTTAAACCGTTTGTCCTGTTTGCATTATGGCTCATGCGCTCGTTAAAGAACACAGTACACTTTTCGGAAAAGAGTAGGGGATTGTCTCCCATTATATTGTCCAAATTCACCACCAGAAGGACCTCACTGGAAGCAAGTCTTCAGACTTGTCCTTGGTGTGACTTGCACCGAAAATACTATCCTAGTTTATTGTAACACCCCTATGGCAATCTCATTCTTAGAGACCATGGTGAATGATCTAGAACAATACAAGTTGGAATAATAATGTTTTAGTCACCACGCTTACGGTTGTTTCCCAGACATACGCTTCAGCTGCAACAGACGGTCATGTTCCTGAAAAAAAATAGCTTAGAGGATACTGTTCTAGCCATATTCAGCGAAAAGACTGACGTAATCATTTCACATGATTTAGAAGATAAAAGTGGCAGATGACAAGTAAGACCAGTTAACTTGAGGGAGACAATTAATAATGCAGTCATAGAGCAAAGATTCTGTTTCCCAGACATGGGGCCCCTCGTTTATATGCATAATAAACATCGAGAATTACATAAGAAATACAAAAACATGTTTTTACATTTAAATTATATTCTTTTTATTTGTTTAGGCACAAGGGCGAAGAATTATTGTAGCACAATAACAAACCACGGTCGAATGGGATTGGGTTTATTCGGTTCAAAGAATAAACCATGAAAGTTCAAGATTATTTCCAGTGTGGTCTTTCTGGTGGTGATTGGTCGAAGAGAAACAATCCCCTTTTTTTTCCCAGAAGAGTGTATAGTACTACAATCTTTACATGGGCCATATTGCACGTGGTGTTCAATTATCTTTACCATCAAGCTACAAAGATTTTATTATATTATTTAAATATTTATAATCCTAAATTATCAAATATTTTCTCAATTATTTATTGTCGAAACTATTACAAACACAAAACAGCTCTGTATGCAAAAGTCCACAGCCAATCAGACTGCTTATTTTACTCACTCGAACAGTTTACACCAACATCCTGCGTATGATCTAAACAGCTGATTTCAACCTCAGCATCTTTTTGGCATTGATCGAGTACAATCTCTGTCCCATTACACTGCACTCTGTCTAAATGAACCGCCCCTGTGCCTGGTATAACGGTTTGTGTATAATTATTGGCTGTGTATCCTCCTAACATCCGGCACACCACCAAGGAGTCCTCGATTCCCCAGTTTGTATTGCATATTGTCCCCCAGTTGCCATTCATGTACACTTCAACTCGCCCATCAAGTGGTGTTAAGCCTTCCTTTAACCTAATTGGGTCTTTTAACAAAAAAGATTTGAGTTTGTGAAAAAAAAGAAGATATTTTGTCATTTGGTACAGATTATCATATAAACATTAAAGTTCATTACTAAATGGTAATGGACAATGATAGTAAGCAGAATAGTAAAGACAAAATTAACAGTATTATTTCATTTCAATCGCCAAAAAACAAATATTTCCTTGTTCTAATTTTCAATAATTACACAAACTACAGTAATTCAAATATTCTCAGAAATGAGTAAACAATTTCATCAGGTTTCTTGTTCAATGCAATTTTAAAGAAGTCAACCTGACAGTGAGTCAAAGGTTAAGGCATGAGCACCGCAACCTACACCCATAATAACAGCGCTGATTCGAACAGCACACTATGGTTCTGAAGGTGGAACAAGTCTTCTCGAGTAAGGACTATAAACTGTAGGCCCAGTGTACACAATTGGCTCATCTGCAATATAACGGAACCCAGTACATCTTTCAAAAGGAGTAGGGGGTTACCCTGGTGTACTGGTACATCTCACAGCCCCTGCCACTGTGGAGTAAACAGCGCGCCTTCTTGACCTGCGCATGACACAACGGGACCCTTAAGGGAGAAGTATGTTATAAGAATGATTAGTCCATATCTGTCTCAGGCCAAAGCTTTAACTGTGAAGTTGGTCCTCCATCAGGAAGAAGAAGACAACAAAAATTATGCAGTACACAGTGAAAATCTTTGTATTTAATATAACTGTTACTTTGAGTTTTATAATATCTGCACTGCAGTAGAACATCATAATTGTTATAATGTTGAAGATCAGTAAAATTTTAAAATTGAGATCAGTTGGTTGCAACATTTTTTATCATTTACTTTTTTTTACTCATGCTCACTTTTGGTTGGTAAAATTTTAATACTGTATAACAACATGGCGAAAATCCATGACTGATATCCAATTTATTATATATACTTGAAAATTGGTCTTTTTAAATATCAAGTATGAAAAGAGTTCTTCTTGATAAAATAAAAAATTATAAAGTCAACCTTAGATTTTATAGACTTTGGGTGGGTTAGTCTTAGCCAACAAATTTCTTTTGACTCTATGTGAAACTTACTTGTGCAAACAACTCCAGCATCTTCCCAATGACCACAGTTGTGGCGCCCCCAACCATTGAATGGACACTCCTCCATGGAATGCTCATCCCCTCGACAGGCTAAGTTATCCACGTGTATTGGTCCAGTTCCTGGACCAAAGGACAAGCAACATCCCAACCTATACAAAGAAATATGAAGCTAGATCATTAAATAACCTTTGACAATACACGGTATTAAATATACTGATGTCACAAAATATAGTTTAAATATATTTTAATTAATGTAATTTCTAATGTAATTGCCCATCTGACAAACCTTAAAAAAAGTGTTACAAAGCTATATTGAAAGAATTGAGTTATACTGTACTATCAAGTACTGTAATGATTGAATGACCTCCAACTCAAAAATGTTAAAAATTTGATCAAAACAGATAATTATTAAGCTCTCTCTGACCACCCTCTGTTTTCTTACTTTCATCTCAATTAAATTGGTTCATATTCTATATCAGTGATAACAATGATATATACTATTCCCCTGAAAAATAGTACTTTTTTGCCTTGTCGTGTGATGAACTCTAGGCCCCACACTCAAAATCGCCCTGACGGTAAAGGGGACTGCAGCCACCATGACAAAAGAGATTGGCCCTTGACCGCACCATGGATCAGCAACTAGACAAACAAATGTGGAGGCTGGTGCAATTATACACAGTGTAACCATGATTGTCCAAAGGAGGAAATTACTTATCTGGCCACTCGCTAGCATTGCCACTTCAAAATACACATTTCATCTACAGTATTTGCTATTTAATTCAGTATCATTTCGATTTCATTCTAATCAATTCATTGTCATTTTGATTTCATTTTAATCAAACAGTAATTTTTTATTCAGTTAGTGTTTGCAATTTGTATTTTTTTTTTCACAAGTTATTATATTATTATGTAGCTTTATTTATTTATTTCTTTAATTTTTTATTTAGACTTTTTATAAAATGTATTAGTTAACAAAGATGCTGATCAGATCAAGGAACAGTACTGTGCCTTGATCAGATCTGTATCAAATACACAAGTGTACAGCAGACGCTGTCACACTGATTAACAAACACAAAAATGTAGAAGTCAATGAACCAACACAAATTATTGTATAATTACAGCAGCATTGTACTCCACTACTGCCCAGGGCTGATAAGTCGAAAACTGTACAGTACAACAGGGAGGCACTGATTAGCTGCAAGCAGTTCAGCTACACCAGGGAGATGGTGTTCACTGTAGCTGCAAGCTATCTTAATTTTATCTGTCAATCATCTTTCACAAACTGTATTAGTCATCTAAACTATTAGTAGGCCTAGCCATACAATACTGTAACTAACACTACATCAAATGAGACAATCATCTAGAGGTACTATTTTTTTATACCTCCATGCTATAATTATGGGGCAGTCATCTCACCATTTATGCTACAGTCATCTAGGGTAGTCAAATTTTGTTTACATCTCTGTTATATGTTAATAATTTTATGGCTTATAATACACATTATTAAAAGTATATGATTAGTTAAAATTATTTATATTATGGTGTATGCCTAGGTCAATACTTACCTACTTGATTGGTCAGTAGGAAGTCATTAGTTCACAAAAAAGTGCTGTAACCCTGTCTAGTCTGTGCCACTACCATAGAGTGGAGCTGCGACCATTTTAACAAAAAAAAAATCACTTACTGCAGTAAATCATGCTGCTTTACCATACTAATACTGATAAGCTAATTACTGTACGTCATTTTAAAAAGTTGACATTGAGGGCAGCAGAGCACAGAGGTGATTATAATGGAATATCCAGTGTGTCTTACAAAGCTTACATTAATGGTAAATAAGGGCATTGCCATGATACCCTACGATTGGATTTTTATTTACCTGGCAGCCATGTTGTATCCAAGTTGTCTGCATACAACATCTGCATCCTGGATTCCCCAATCATCATCACAAATTGTCCCCCACTCTCCCTTAAAATAAACTTCAACTCTGCCCTCTAGGGGATTACGGCCACCGCTTAGTCGCACATCTCCGTCCACTGTAAAGATCAATGAATTCTAATGATGAAAATTATAAAAACTGTTGTACAATATATTTGTCGGTAATTAAATTCCTTGTGGAAAAATTACAAATCATAACATTCTGTAAATAATTTTTTGTGACACATCTTTAAAATATAATACTTTGCAACTACACTCAACAGACCTGCAAAAAAAAAAAATTGTGCATCTGACCAATAAAATGTCTCCAACACCAAATGTTGCCTGTACACCCTATAGCCCAACAGTAGTGGTGTAAAGTAAGCAACAAATGTGTAATGTAAAGTAAACTGTAGAAGCCCATCAGCGGTTGTTGGGGGGGGGGGGGAAATGAAATGTGCGGTCACACATTGTTTTCCAGCCGTGCGACTTAACAGAAACTGAACTTTGGCAACTGGCCAGTTAAAGAGCAATGTGAGTTTTGAGAGTTTAAGCAAATTAAGCCAACACACCTGTGATAAGAATTAACTGAAAAAGTTTCATTGGATTGTTCAGAGTTGCCAATGTTCTACTTTTGCAATTCTGAGCAAATGGCACAAGATTTATATTGCTTACTACACTGCATTAATTCAGTACTACCTGTAGCTTCAAGAACCAACAAATTATGAAAGCGTTGCATGGCAAACAGTTAATTTAAAGTTGTGAGATCTGGAGTTCGAGACCAACACTCAATGCTTTGCTTGTGTCCTTGGGCCCTTTCCACCCAGGAGTACAAATGGGTAACTGGTAGGATAGTAATGCACTGAATGTTGTGAATCGTGTGCATACAAGCAGCAATGACCAGGGATACTCCCCAGGGAGAAAGTTGCACAATGTGCAGGTCTGCCCATTCTCAGTATCCAATGACTAGGGAAATAATGATGCCAACACCTTATATAATCACCTATGTACATTCTGGTTCTAAAAAAAAAATAAATAAAAGAGAGAGAGAGAGAGAGAGAGAGAGAGAGAGAGAGACGGAATGAGCACTACCAGCAAACTTGTACGTTGAGTTTTGAAGTACTGTATAAATTGTAATGTTTTCATTTTGATCAATTAAAAGTTTTTGCACTACTAAGTACATTTAAATAAAAACAAAAATTTTAAATTAAAATTATTCTCTCCTTTTAACATATGACTGGTACCAATAATATAATAAGTAAAACAGTAAGCTTATTTTGAAATATAAATCTGAATCTGGATGACTTCCAAAAAGACAGATACACATGAATTCACATCATAGTTAATTCATTAAAACAATCAATCAATCAATCGTTTCATTTATGTGGGCCATTCCAACATTCATACACATAGCACCACCTGGGTCCAACATACATTATTTCACATAAAGACTATACAAATCTCAGTACTTTAAAGACTAACTATAATATTTATTAGCTCTAAATAAGAGCTACAGTAACATTAATATTATAGTTAGCCTTTAAAGTGCAGAGATTTGTCATTTCTTGTATTGTTATATACAGCAGACTAACGCACCCACAGAGCAGTTTATTCTGGCCTGCGAGAAGAAGTAAAATTATAAAAAAGTAATAATGAAAAGTAAAAAGTGAAGACCACGACGCAACACTGGGCCCTTTTGAAGTGGGGCAGCCCAACTCAAGAATCAAGAATAAATTAACATTTAAAACACAATTCGTTAAGGAGAAAAATCTATAAAGTTTACAGAATAGGAGGCTGCAAGATCGATCACGGATCAAGAAAGCACTCAAAATCTCTAATGTCGGAGCCCCTTGAGAACTTGCCCTCTGGACACTATCGAGAGTCTCTGAAGCATCACCCGTCCTCTGCCATCGGACAAATTTTGGTGTCACCACTTTTGCTTTGTGATGATTTTACACAAAAAAGGAATAGTTAAAAATTCAGTTTTTCCTCATGGGAAAAATATTATCAATCTTATGGTTGCAATAATTATAATGAACTAGCATATACCTGTGCTCTGCACTTTGTTAAATGAAAGTGAAAATGTTGCGAGGCATTTAGTTAAATGTTATGGGAATTTGAGGAGGCAATCATTGAGGATGTTATAGTTTACCTTGTCATTATTTTTTCTAAAGGACCTCTTTGTAGATATAGTTCTTTTGAAGAATTGTCCATTTTGAATAATACATTTGAATGCAGTACCCTCTTGAAAATGCAATATAAATAAACGAAATAGTGAAACCTACACACACACACACACACAAAAAAACATTCTACGTTGCTAGTTCAAGTTACGGGACAAATTGTTTGCAAAATAAAATGTTTTATCAAAATTCTTTCCAAAGTTTATCAACAATGATTTTGAAGATTCTCAACAATTTTTCTTTCATTAAAAAAATGAAAAAAGAAAATCAGGCCCTATAACAAATTTCAAAGACGACACTTGAAATGAACTTTTGTTGCATTACTTTTGTTTTGTATTCGCAAGACATTCAAACATTACCTCAGGCCTCATTAAATGAAAGGAAATTTTCATTCTCATTATGTTTTTGAATTACTGTAGTTAAATGGAAAGTGACAACTAAAATGTTTCTCTTTTAGGATCCTATTTTCATAAACAGGCCCATACAGCAAATTCTTTTCAGGATATTTTAATAATGTTCAGTGTGAAACGTATTTGGGCCCTAGACCCAGATTCCAAAGGGGCCCGTACTACTAACACCCAGCAATCTACTACACATCCTTGAGTACTCGCACTAGGAAAAGGTCAACACCCAAAATTAACAACAAAACCCTGGTTTTGGAATGGTACTAACACCATCTACTGTATAATGCAGTCTTCTGTTTTAATATGCAAATGTTTAAAGGAACTGTACTACAGTAAGGAAGGGGATTCACTCTACCACATACCGGTAGCTGCAAAAATTTATACAGTACTTTCATATTTCAAAAAAACTATTTTATTTATCAATTAAAGAATTATTTTAGGGCTGCTTTTGACACAATACTTTATAAATTGCACATAATTATCATTAAATGAAAAGTATGTTTTTATATATTTGTTTCTTATTATTAAAAAAAAAAACACTTGAGAATGAGAGACTTCAGAATGGCTCTTCATAAGTACAATTACTTTACACCATATCCTTGATGAGCTGACAGGAAAAGAAAAATATAATATTGATAAAGAAACAAAGAAAAAGGTCAAAGTGTGGTCATAACCCCCCATTAACAGCATACCTGAATAAACAGTTGCTTAGTGTGATTACAAAGCCATGTGACAGAGACAATGACAGAACAACAATGGGCTGTAGCAAAGAAATTAATAACAATACAAGTTCAACACCTTCGGAAAAAGTGAAAGACCTTCATATGTTTTGAAGACTTGGAGAGGTTGTGTTATTCTTTCGGTTAACTCCATGGTTAAATTCATTGGGTAAACTGAAATAAGATAAACAACGGTAATAGCATTGTTCATGAGTGCACTGTGCCAATTGGTGTGTCACGGACAAATCATACAAGTCTGCCACTATCCCACAAACAATGATCTGCAACAATATGAAAGGTCATTAAGTTCTCACCTTTTTGATGATCAGACGACATGAAAACCAACATGACGACATGAGCAAGCTGCATGACTGGGCTATCCACTTTCACACTGACTGATAGAATATCATTAATTGCTCAATTTAGTCAATTATACCACATTATATGAAATTCCTGCAAGAGTCTCAAATCTTGGATTTCAGGCCATAGCCAGGATTTTGGGATAGTCAGGGGTTCTATCATGTACAGTAGGCTCTTCTGGTAGAGTCCAGGGGAAGACTGGGAACGGTTGGGTTAATGGATTGAACTGGATTTATTTAGTGTAAACACCAAGGATAACCCACAAACTTCTGATAACTTAATTTCCAGTGGCGTCCTTCTGGTCGTGATTGGGCAGTACACCGGGAGACAATCCCCTACTCTTTTCCGAAGTGTACTGCGTTCTTTAACGTGCACATGGGCCATAAATGCACATGGGACCAATGGCTTAAATGTCTCATCCAAAAGACGGTGCGCTATCGTAACTTGCAATTCAGCCCTTTAGCTGAAATACAAGGAGAGCAGCGATGGAAATTTAACCGGGGACCAATAGATCTCCACGGTTCAGCGCACACACAGTGCCTACTACCAGTTTAGCCGACTGAGCTAAGCCGCTCTCTCTACCTCGAGGTCAGGGTTTTAATCCCTCATGCATTTCACTTGTGTCCTTGGGCAAGGCACTTTATCTGCATTGCTTCTCTCCACCCAGGGGTATAAGTAGGTACCTGGTAGGGTTAAATGCCAAAATGCACTGATGTAGCTGCTGCAAAGTTACGGTATACTCCCAGACAGATGAGTTCCATAAAGTATTTAATCCAATGACTGGGGAATGATAATGTGAAGCACTTATTATTTTCATGTATTTGATTCAAGAGGAGGGCTGGTTACAGTAGGTTTACCAGTTTATCAGAGGGTTTTCTCTACAAGTAGGTCTGGCCAAACGGTAAGAACTGCCTCTGGTTACAACGAACGGTATCTCTCGCACTACAGAAGCGAGAAGGATTCTTGAATGGATGTTAATAAGCTCATAAAATTGAAGTGCAATAAAGTGCCGATTTTTACAAAATAAAATTCAATTAAACTTAAAAGCCCAAAAAAAAAAGAAAAAAAGTATCTTTCAAGTTGTCTTTTTTTAAAGAGAAACCTCAAGCAGCTTTCACTTCCCATTGTCACCATGAAGAAATTTTTAATGATGACAATAATGATATTTTCACAAAATGTGAATCTGAAGACCTTCTAGAGTACCTGCTTAATAATTGTGACAATACATACAGTATTGGGTCAATCCTTTAGTTGAAAGAACTAAAAAATATTAAAAATTTAAAAAAAAATAATAAAAAAAATTTTTAGAAAATAAAAAATAAAATAAAATATTTAATAATGAATGGAAAGGGAATGTAGCTACTGTAGTAACACATCTCTCACAGATTTTGTAAAATTTAAAAATAGACAAATATTTATTAGATAAATTAGATTTTGAAAGTATCCCTAAAATTTGAACTTCACTCGATCATGTTAACCTTGGATAGCAAAAGAAAATAATGGTGTTTGTACAATTTGTAACATTCATCAAGAGGAAACTTTAAGACACTTTCTGTTTATCTGTCCTGTTCTTGCAAACATAAGATTAAAAGAGTTGGAAAAGCCAAAACAAGCATTAATTATTATAATGTAATATCTGGAATAAACTGTATTATGTTTTAAGGATCAACAGGTAAAGTATTCCTCTACCTAATGAAGTAGTGCGGATATTTGATAAATACTAAGAGAGCTTGGAAAAAAAAGCTAAGATCATAAATTATGTTCAATCCTAGCTGAGCATTATGTAATTTTTTTGTTACGATAAAAAAAAATGATTAGTTTATCTTCCTCACCCGTATGTCCTCTATAGTATTAAAAAAATACATTCTAGAAAAAAAAATGTTTTTATTTTTTTTTTATTAAATAGGGGCTTATATTATCTGAATCATGTATTTAACTTCAATATCAATGTACCAGCAAACAACTCATGGGTGATATTTGGCTTTAGCAATATAAAAAATAAAAATAAAAATCCTCCCTCCTTCATCACTTTTCTAGCTTAGATAGGATGATAAACTAATCATCTTATTTTAATGGGCCTAAAGTAGTTTTTATACTTTGTATTTCATAGTAGCCTCAGAACTTTAAAGCCAAACACCATTTAGTTTAAATTAACCTTTAATTAATGATAATAATTTAATAATTAATAAACAAAAATATGGCCATATCCACAAAATGTGTTCATGGCACTGTTCCAAGTCAGAAGAATCTTCAACTATCTAAAGAATGGTTATAATTTACTCATTAAGTTTGCAATCTGGCATTTTGCCCATGTACCAGCATTTGAAAGCAAACACCATTCAGCCCAAATGCCACTTAAATAACAAGAAAAAAATGCCCATACCGCAACCCTCTATATCATAGAGGAACTACTAATTCCTCCATATAACTTCTAAGCTGAACTTAATAATATCCCTTTAATCCAGAAATGTTAGGATATGACAGGAAACATTTCAATGATTAATGGGCTTTTAAAGTTCTCAAACAAATATACAAGATATGTCAGTAAGGGGTCAATCCAACTTCCAATACCAACAAAACTCCACAGAGGCTGGCAGAAAATTTCAGCTGCAGGAAAAATCAATAAAAAGACATCTGTTGTACACTTAACTCGGAGTACTTTATTAAAGATTAATAACAGAAAATAACTGTATGTTAACATGCATCCAAGACAAGGATAAAATACAAGTTAAAATCTATGATTTAAACGTGCCAACTAGTGGGATTTAAACTATAGACATAGTGTAGAATAGTGTTCAGTATTTACAGTAAATCTCCTAATATTATAACCTTGGGTTATTATTCTTGATTGTTATTAAGGGTGGGTTACTATTAGAGCATGGGTTACAATTTAGAGTAGTGGTTTACTATATACTAGGCTTAATGTAGACACTTGAAAATAGTACACCCCTACCAAAACCCAAGCTTTTCATATTATTATTAGCAATTCATAGAAATAAATAACTACAACAGAGTAATTTTATTATATATAAACTCAAAACACCAAGGCGTACATTCAAGAAAGAATCATCAACAGCGAAATCACAACGTGAAGAATACAGTACCTATTTTAAGGAATAGATCGTGTTTAATAAAGCGACAAAATTTTGATTTGAATGTCATTTGTCTACAGATTTGGTGACTAATAGTAACACCATGGGTTTATTAAAGTAGTGGGTTGATTTACTTCTAGGGTGGGTTACTATTAGAAAGGGTTACTAATACAATACAGTAACCCATTACTAATGGGTTATTGTAGTAGAATTTTTACAGTACAGTATATGGCATATACACTACTTGCAAACATCACATTTTTACAAAAAGATAATTTCATAAATCTAAACCTAATTACAGCTCCATAATAATCATTTTGACATTTTAAGGTTAAGCCTAATGGTAGTTTTTATGATGAAAAAGCAACTGAAAATAACAATTTTATAGCACAAAATAATATTATACATAAAACAAGTTGTACTTTTCTAATCTTCTTCTCGAGTCACTCTGTTAGACCAATCGACTTGCCTAACAAAAAACTTTTCTAATAAAATTGCATTAATGTACATAACAGGAAATTTTTAAAATAGTATATCAGGATAATATCTCCTGAACAATGTATGTTGTTAATATGATATAAAGTAGGCCTTTGTTTCCCATTTCTATTTCTCTGCTTTAACTTTAACTAAAAAAATAAATTAAATAGAAATTTAATACATATTGGTAAACACTTTCTGTGGTCCCACTTTAGTTGTGGGAATATAGTAGGGAACATTTGAATATTACAAACATTTTATTGAATGTTAGTTCCCCTTCTTATCCAAAAATGTTTCAAACAAATTACAGTCAAACTCCTATTAGTGGGACACCTTCAGGAGAAAAACAGCGTCCCTTAGGGGTACCCCTATTCAGGAGACACTAACCAAAAATGTGAAAATATCCCCTTAATAGGGGTTTTTGGCATGTTTTCATACAACGATGACATACATTCTTTATAATTTTATTTTCATTAAAGACCTAAGAAAGAATTACAGTGGAAATAGAACTAAATCCGTATAATAAGAAATCAGCAGAAATGAAAACAACTGTAGTTTTATTATTATATGGTTCCCATTATTTCATGATGCAATGTAAATGACCAAATATATTTTTTTTAATATTCAGCTTTCTATTGGATACATAGCATGAATAGAGTAACAACTTGCACATGTTATGGTATGGATTAGAATCCTATCTGAACATACACAAAGCAAAAGAAATCCTTCATATCTACAGTAAGGGTCGATTGCTTTATACAAGGGGAGAGAATTTTGGTTTGATTTTAAGTGAATTACTCAGAAGGTGTCAAAATATAAAGTTGAATAACTTTTTTTGAGATTGTTGTTAATACAATGAAAAAAAAGAAAGCGTCCCCTTAATAGGGATGTATTGACCTTTTGGCACACTCAGAACGTGTCCCTGTCCCCCTTGATTGGGGTGTCCCCTTATTAGGGGTTGGCTGTTTAATAGGGGTGTCCCAAACCATCTAGAAAATCAACCTGAACTTTTATAATGTTTATTAAAGTACAGCACCAAAAAACGTTTATAAGCACTTTTGTTTATTCAGCTTTAGCTACAACAAGGGCCACAAGAACTAAGGATCACTCTTCAAAGTGGAAATCCAGTCACAATACAAATAAACACACATACAGTACAATGTATTCAGTAAAGAGTGGAGTTGTTTTTGGTTGTGAACAAAAATCCTGTATAGATTGACAGGAATTGAACTAGAATCCTTGAATTAGGAGTAGTGTTATAACACCTGGATTCTCGGTATCAATCTACTATAGAGCTCATACTCGGACCATAAGATACCAAAAACTTAGAATAAAACAATTTTTTTTGGTCAAAAATTTTGAACGGTATTGACATAATGCAATCCTTTACAAGTTTTAATTCATAATGTTTGAAGAGGGAGGAGGATTCACTTATACCGTCTCCTCTGCCACAATCGTGACACTGACATGTGCCCGCACTTTCTCACCCCTGGGTTCTAAGACTCGTCGTTACGCCACTGATTGGCAGATAAGCATCTTAAGGCCAACTCAGACAGCGTCGGCCGACGCAGCCCGACGCAATTTGTTGTCGCGTCGGATCTGTGTGAGTTAAACGCAGACGCGATGGTGTGCGTCGGGGGCAGTCGCGTAGTAGAATATTAAACGTGTTTAATATTTCTCACGACCTCGTCGTTACGCCACTGATTGGCAGATAAGCATCTTAGCCACCATCCTATTTAACTCCTCTCATAGGTATACAAGAAATAATGTGTTTCGTTATGAATGGCTATTTTAAGTAAGCATTGTATCCTTAATAATTTCATATATTATTATTATAGTAATAACTGGGGCTACTATATTTGAATGACTTTAGATAAGGGTCTGCGTTCCTCAAGCATAGTCATACCTGTAATCCCTTCCAGCATTGGATGAAAATGATTATTCTATCAACTTGCAATTTGTATACACTATATGGCAAGTCTGTGATTTCCTTACAGTACACTGTACAAAGTCTTTATTATTCCTGTATATTTTTGCCTGGGGTGCTCTTTTGCCAAAACCAATAAAATTTGCATAGATCAAAGTAAACAGGTTAAATAAACATACACGGAATAGCTACAATGAGATACCATGCACAATGAGTAAATAAAGTTATCAAGATTCTGAAATTATAAAGACTGTATTACCAATGAAAGCCTGAAAGTGAAAACCTGGCCTATACAGTACTTCAACAATTAACCACAATATATATAGGAATTTTTCAAGGCTTTTGTGCGCTTTAAAAGTACAAGATTCTTTAAAACCAATTGTACTATAATTTAATCCATTCTCATTTTCTATTTTCTTTCTTCCTCCATTTATCTATCATACTATTATTAATTTATTATCACATAATTGTACACATTAACTACTGTATAGGCCTACACTGAAGCCATCATCATCTTTTGTAAATCAAATTATTACAATATTACATGTTTCCCCTGTTCCATTCTTCATTCATCTACTTTCCTTTCTTCCTCCATTTTTATTAAGGATATTTCTTATTACTATCACACCATTAATTGAAATATATGTACACTAATCAACTGCAAAGCCAAACAACCATTAAAAACCAATGACTGTTCCTACTATAATTATTAAAAACATTATTTAATAAAGCATGGAAATAAATCTAAGTAGGTCCCTATACCCAAAGATGTATGATATGGTCTTTGTTGAAGGTAACTGCACTGCTTTTGGACCAAAAGTGGCATGAGTATTGACAAGAGGCTAATGGGGGAACAAAGGTTAAATGGGGGCTCCATAATGATTAGGTGAGGAGAGTTTGCTGGAAATATAAGGTCATAGGGGGTGATTTTTAGGGCAAATAGAAAAATTTATTAGATTATCACTCCCGTCTGCATCAAAAATTTTGGAAATATTGATGCGGGAATAATTTTATATTTTTTAATTTTTTTTTTCCCCGCATCATTTATTTTAACTGCATAAAAACAACTTTGCAAAAAACAAAGCAAGTATAAAGGAATTGGCTCCAAATTCGGCAGACTTCAAACTCTTCCAATTGATTAGATCAGGCATTGGGATCGCCGTAAAGTTGAAAATGCAAAGCCCATTCTTTAAACTTGTTATACTGTGGCTAAAAATAAACAGCGCGCTAACTGCGGCTAAAAATAGACAACACCGCAGTCCATCACTAAAGAGACCCGCCCAGTGGGCTGATCGGATTGTTGATTCACAGCATGAAGACTCGCATGTTCCACAGAGACTTGTTACATAATGCATTACAAGTGGGTGGTCTTCCTTGTGATGTGTGTGTTTGGTTGGATTGGTTGTTGTTGGGCAAAAACTAACTTACGACATCAAGAAAGAAAGTTTAGACAAAGGCTGGTCTAGCTCGAGGTAAAGACAAAAGCCTAAGCACATATGCCTACTATTTAACTATAATTAGGATGTTCCCTTCCCTTTGATGCTCAAGTAATATCTGATTTTTTTCACCAGCTAGGCCATTGAATCACTGGGCAATACAGTTTTTTTTTAAATGCATCTGCAACTTAAAAAAACGATGTCATGTTCGTTCTGTTCATGCACACGGAATTCCCATGTATAATCCCCCCATCCCATCCACTCAACAACAAAAAAAACCTCCCGTCCTTATCAATTTTTTTTGTTTTAAAGAGTGATATTTCTAGTAATTTTTTTCTATGTGCCCTTATTACTTTTTTTTTTTTTTTTTTTTTTTGAGCAAACCTTTTTTGCCCAACAAATTTACAGGGATATCTTGGTGAGCACAAGCCCATATCTCCCCACTCTCCATCTATCATATACAGTACACATAACACACTTATTTGCAACATGATTCCATGGTGACAGCAATACGATGAAGCACTCACAAAACAAATCATATTCATTGACATTCGCTCAGACGGAGTACAGATAGATGGAAATATTTCCTTGCGTATAATAACAACTTTGCATAAAGACACTAATTTGCACTCTAAATGCATTTTTTAATATTGTGCTGGTCCATAAATTTTGCTAATTAATACCATCAACAGAACAATTTCAATCAAAAATCATTCTCATCTAGTCTGTACCCTGGCCAGGTGAAAAAAGAAGAGATACAGTACTTTTGCTCAGGGACACAAGTATGTTCCACCATCAATGAATCAAACTCAATCATTCTGTATTATGTGGATAGCTCTATGTCGTCTGCTCCATGTTATACTAAACAGTAGCCTCTGTGGGACTACACTAAAAAGGACAATCGCTAGTTATTATGTTCGAATCACCAGCATGCACCACCTGTCAATAGCTTATCATCCCAGTCAGCTGTGAGCTCATCAAAATAATAAATATTGATTTGTAGTGATCTATTCTAGGCCTACAGTTGTGTATACAAAACTCGTATAGCTGGTAAGTAATCCAAAATATAGCCTAGTCCTAAGCCCAGCATCTAATGACAGTTAAAAAGAGATAATAGGAGAGAATGCAGTAAATCATACCTGCCGGTGCCACGGTTCCTGGCTGAGCCGTGACAGCTGGATGCTTCAGCGACAACCCAACGCAAAAAATTATCAATAACTGTTTACAAATCAAGTGACAAGTCCATGGCAAGCGATTACTGCTTTGTAGATTTCGTTTTAAGAATACCATTGTGTCGGTAAGCGATTTTTAAAATCAAATGACTACATATCATCAATAATTTGCGGTTAGAAGAATACAATACAATATTTAAAAAGATTCGATGAAATCTTTCAGCTTCTCTACCTTCGCATCCCTCTCGCCAAAAGATCAAAGCTTGAAAGAAAGTAGCTCTCTCTAGAGCTCTATGTAAACTTCCGAGGTCAAAGGGTATGTTATCAGCTGTGGTGTAAATCGAAAATTCTGTGAGAGAGTGACCCCAGGTATACTGCTCTGTGTGCAAATATTCGATCACACCAATGACCCTTCTATCATAATAGGAAAGAAATGTTGGTTCCCAATTCATTTTTTTTTTAAATTTTATGACTGTCAATATAAACATTATTAATATTTATGTCTTGTTAATTATTCTGTCATAACAATAATAATAATGATAAGGCCCCATAAAAAAAAATTATTAGTTTATCACCCGCTCCCTCATCACTTTTGGGAAAAATCTGATTTTTTTTTTTTTTTCCAATTAACATATATTTTTATTTCAAACGGTCCTTTTTCTATCTTTTATCACTTGAAAAGCTTAGGATTTCTTGCAAATATGTTTACTGGTACAACAAAAACATATTTTTAAATATAAATTTGATTCCATTATGACTTTTTATATATGTGTCTCTAATTATTGATTTACTTGTGATCATCATTAAAATTTATTCTTTGATAGGGTGATAAACTAATAATTTTTTTATGTGGCCTAATACATTTGTTTTAATGTTGTGTCAAGTAAAGTTCATTCCAGTCTCAAATGAATTTCTTGCCATTGTATCTTTATTGTCGTATACCCACAAAGTGCATAGTGGTGGATGATTGATACCTGATCCTTGATATCGGATCCTAACTAACTTGTAACACACAGTCATTTGAGAAATCAAACAGCAAAATAGCAATACTACATAGGAGTGGATAAACTAATAAATTTTTTTTATGGGGCCTAATAATAATTAAAACGTAGTCTTTAAATATAAAATCATTATTCAAATAAGTTATTAAAGTTTTCTACGCCGATTTTTGGGCCTCCTTACAAAATAATTTCTTATTTTATAGTGACCATGCAAAAGAATATAGGAAAGCTAATATCCTAATATAATATATTGAAATACAATACAATATGATATAATATAATATATAAAAAGCTCTATATAATTATATTATATACTTTATATTATATATTGTGTTAATTATTCTTTAATATTATATTATATATTATATATATATATATATATATATATATATATATAAAATATAAATCAAGATAGCCGTTATATATAAAATATAAATCATCAAAGGTACATATACAGTGTTAAATAAGGACATGATGGAACATCGTAGGCTACCCTGTAGCATTTCAACGAATAAAGTCCTATAAAAGTCATTGTGTAATAAAATGCCTCCGACGGGATTCGATCCTGCGACCTCTCGCTGACAAGGCGAGCGTCATAACCACGAAGGTTTCATGGTTGAACAGGTTCAAATAATCGCCGGGAACATTGCATTACACAATGGTGCGCCTCAAGAGGGCCAGATAATTAATTATCTGGAGAAACGACTAGAAATAAATACTGTCGTATATTGTATATGAAATAGATGAAATTTAGCCGTTAATACTGCTGAATAAATATAATATAAATCATCAAAGGTACATATACAGTGTTAAATAAGGACATAATGGAACATCGTAGGCTACCCTGTAGCATTTCAACGAATAAAGTCCTATAAAAGTCATTGTGTAATAAAATGCCTCCGGCGGGATTCGAACCTGCGACCTCTCGCTGACAAGGCGAGCGTCATAACCACTAGATCACGAAGGCTTCATGGTTGAACAGGTCCAAATAACCGCCGGGAACATTGTATTACACAATGGTGCGCCTCAAGAGGGCCAGGTAAATTATCTGGAGAAACGGCTAGAAATAAATACTGTCGTATATTGTATATGATATAGAACAAATTTAGCCGTTAACACTGCTGAATAAATATTATATAAATCATCAAAGGTACATATACAGTGTTAAATAAAGACATGATGGTAAGGATTGTCCTTTATATAAATACGTAGTAGTGTAATAAAATTCCTCAGACGAGATTCGAACCTGCGACCTCTCGCTGTCAAGGCGAGTGTCATAACTATTATGAGGGACGTATCCCCTGCCCCCATGATCTGCTGCCATGGGTGCATGAGAATATATACCCCCTCAGCCCTAACATGGCTGAGGCTGAGGTGCGAAAATTTTGAAAATATGGATGGATCTCTGGGTACCCGGAAATTACACTCTCATAGGCCTTACTTAAAAATCCTACCAATGTCAACAATATAATACAACAATTATTTTTTCTTAATACAATAGGGGGTGCGATCACCAAATGAGTGTCCTGTTCAGTGGCGTAGCCGGAATATTTCTGTAGGGTGGGGGGCAGTGTGGGGGTCCGTGATATTATGTGGGGGGACAAGTGTTCTCATCGAAGAGAGGAACCAAATGCTGGGGGAAAGGGGCCGCGAAGGGCCCCCGGTCAGGATCCAGGGGACTTGTAAAAAAGTTGATTATGCAAAAGTTTCATTGTTGAGGGCGCACTCCTGAAAGCTTGCCATTATCAGTCATTGCATGGTTGGCGGAAACTGTATGTGGAAAGTAACCATTATTTCTAGCAGGAGATCCCTCAAGTTTTATGTGCATGCCTATACTTCCATTTGTAAATCGGATGATTATTTGATGCATCTAAAATATTCGTCTGATACTCTGTACACACTCTGGTTTCCGAGTTGTATCGAAATACAAAACAATCCAGGTTTTGATGACATCTGAAGGCACACATAATGGTAGATGGTACTTTTGAATTTACCATAGGTTGATCTTCTGAATAACCAGATGACGAAGTAACATGAAACAAGCCATCACATTTAGGAATCTCTGAAATGTAAAGGAAGCCCAATTTAAAGTAACTGAACACAAATATATGTACACTGCTGACTCTTTCCTACTACTCTTTCCAAAGGTAATATCAAATGCATCCGCGAAAACTTTGAAACCTAGTAGTCGCTCTAAGTAGACTGAGTGCACAGTCTGCAGTGTCGAACCAATATTAACAATAATAATAATAATAATAATAATAATAATAATAATAATAATAATAATAATAATAATAATAATAATAATAATAATAATAATATTGTAGCAATTTAATCAACATTCTATTTAGCACAACGAAACTACAGTAAGTAGTTTTTTTCAATATTAAAGACCCTATTAGTAGGCCTAACGACCTCAGGTCCAACGTTGTATATCAGTAATTGTGTAGGCATGTGGAGCCTGTAAGGCCTCATTCATTGGGGAGGCTTCCCGGACCATTTTGCAACAAGGATAGAGGAGTACCGGTACTGCATTTACACAGGGATAAAAATTCACATATACAAACACATAAAAAATACAGTAATTGGAGTAACAAAAAGTGCTTTGAAATAATAGATAAAGCAAATACACAGTATCAATTAAAAATCAAAGAATCCCTCCATATTAAATGGAAGAATCCTGAACTTAACAGACAAGTTCAAAGTTACGAGATTACACTAAGCATTTGAACTAGAATTTGAATTACGTAACTTTAACGTGCAAGTTACGACACTATTGTATTCAAATACGGTACCTATTTTAGAATAAATTAGAGCTACGATATTAAACTAAGCATTTGACTTAGACTGTTTGAAAAACTAGAATTTGAATTACGTAACTTTAACGTGCCAACAAGTTACGACACTACTTTGTATTCAAATACCTATTTAGAATGAATTAACTCTAATGTGCATATGTTATAAGCACATGTATATAAACCTCAAGATATCCGAATTCGTTTTTTTTTTTTTGTCGTATTGAATAAAATGTTCGGAAGTTTGGCTGTATCGTGCATGAGTTTACACAGACCAGTACAGTCACAAAGCAAGACCTTAGTCCTGTTTTAGAAACTCGGCGTCGTTCATGGGCATGCGCATTCATATTTCTATCGGAGTTTTCGCTTCAGTGAAATCGGTAGTCCGAACTGTTTCTACTTTTTGCGATGCGAAAATGTGCGCAACCAACCAGAGCTCCGGAACCGAACCGACGCCTTCGCTCTAGGTAGACTGAGTGCGTCTGCAGTGGCAAACCAATAATCCTCTCAAACCTTGACAAACCTTTGTAGTCTGTCCCTATTACTTTCAGAAATATTTCAACATCCTAACATTAAGTTTCTTGACCAGATGATCAACAAAAATTCCTCATGTAAGTTTATAATGTCACCCCCAGATATTTATACGATGTAATCTGTTCAATTTCTTTATTTTTTTTTCAATAACAACTGCTACGTACTTCTTCAACCCGCTTTTCTCGATAGTCAATCACCATTTCTTTGGTTTTCTCGGTGTTAATTTGAAGGAAGTTATCCTTATAGTAAGAGACAAATCTTTGAATTTCGAAATTATATTGGGTCAGGTCGTCCTTTTTAATTAGACCTACGATCACAGTAATAGGAGTAGATACTAAGACATTCGACAGCAGATCTAAAATCTGCTGTGTATATTGTAAATAAGAACAGAGCAAGCACGGTGCCTTGTGGGGCACCGGTAATCGATTTAAGAAGTATCTGAAATAATTTTACAAATTTTAACATAATAATTGTACTCGATTCGTTAAATAATTAAGAACAAAATTGATTAAATAGCATGGAACGGAGTGGAGTTTATTAGGAATATTATGTGTGGTTGAATGGTATAGGCTAACATTATGGCTGAAGCCAGGTTTCAATAAAATTGCTTCACTGTCCCTAATCTTCATGGCAACCTTGAGCTGCTTAACTACACAAACAAGAAAGTTCCCGATTCGACCAAAGCTGTCAGCGATAGCGTGTAGCGATTTTATGGAAAAAAATCTTAAAATATTGTAAAATCAAAAACGTGATAACAAGACATGTGATAAAGAATGCATGAACGTACGTTTGTCTCTGGCTGCTTTCATCTCTGCTTCGTTCAAGATACGGTCGTAAATTTGCAGGTAGCCTACTTCAGCCACTACACCATCATACCCCACTGCATCCGACCCAACTTCGATGTCATCGAAATCCATCCGAATGCTTGTAAAACCAGTATTTCCAATGCTTGCAATTTCTCCATCCCGCCAAAGTCTCAGAACTTTGTGCTGGCCGTCAAACGTGACGGCAAGAAATGTCCAAGTCTCAGGTAAAAGTACTTTTGCGTTGACAGCCGCTTCTAATCCATAATAAACAATTACCTCGGAGTTATAAAGGGCATCATTCGCGAGTGTCTGAACGATAGAAAACCGCGTGTTGTCATTTCCGAATGCTATTATTGGACCGTTTGAAATTCGGTAAGGAAAAATGTAGAACGCAAGTGTTAAAGTATTTCCGCACTGCTGAAATCTTCCGTCATTAGGTATTCTAGCTTTGATGTTCATTGGGACGTTTATTTTGACAGTCTGTCTACTTAAGTCAGCTACAGCCGCTATAAGCATTGACTCTTTGAACAGCAACCAATAAGAATCTCGATAACAAGTGTTCAACGGATGTAAGTTTCGTGTGAATGGAGCTAAAGTGGAAAAATCGCAGAAAATCAAAACTTATGTATTCGACATTCTGTTTTAAATGATTATGTAATTAGATTTAAGAATCATAAAAGCAGATGAAATAATGTATAGTCCACTCTAACGTGAACCATGATGCTCAGTTTCCATACAATCGTTACAGCTTTTTAAGTGAAGTCGTTGAATGCTACTGCGTAGCAGACCCCGACGCAATCGGGAAGGCTCCCCGATTCGACCGATCAATCAGAGTCGCCAAAGGAGTCGGCGACAGCGTGTAGCGATTTTTATGGAAACCAGGCTTGGCTAAGCCGGGCACTCACTGCACAGTACGATGATACGATGAAGCCTACTCCGCTCCCTGTGAGCGCTAGACGACGCAACGCCGTCAGCTGAGTGTCGGTGGCAGCCAGCACAGATCGTCATTAAAAACGAACCGTTGCGCGCGCATCGTGGCGTTGCGTTCTTTATAGAATTGCGTCGGCCGAGTGTCCGGCTTATAGGCCAATAGTGGTATACCAAAACGATTTTCTTGTGGTTATTTTAACAAGCAAACAAACAAACAAATGCTTTATTTGTTGTTATAATTTATTAATGAATTTTTAATCAATAAATTGTTAAGTCGATAAAATATTCTTACCACGGGGACAGGTTTCACCGAGAGCAGGAATGTCACACCTTTCCCACCTGACAGCAGGATTTACAGTGTAACACCACACCTCATGATAAGTAACAGCGCGACAAAGGTTGTGCGGAAGAGGAGCGTATGAATGGGTATGAGGCCATTGAACAGACCATTTTTGGCAAAGGTAACCACTTGCTGTTTTACCGACGATACCTCTGTAGTCTTGCATATATGTTTCCAAAAAACACTCACCTGACAATGAATGATAAAACAATTACCGGTATGTTTACTTATTTTATTCACCAGTAATATCTGTTAAAATTTCAGGATATTGATATCTTAATGCTGCATTTAGAAATATGGGTAAACATGTATAAATGAAGACAGAAGCGAATTCGACAGAGAGAAAAACAATCAATCTACAAAAGATTCGAACCCAGATTTTTCGCCTACATACTAAGCGTCATAGGAAGTTGACTGGTGAATTAAAGTTCCAGTAGAGTGTGATTCTCATTCTTGTTATCGTGTCTGACATCACAGCGCAATTATGGCTACAGTCAGACATGCCCTCTTCTATGCATTACTAGATCTCGAACGAAATACTTATAATGTGAGAAGTCCAGACAAACGGAATAATACTATGAATCATTATTATATAGTGTATTTTCCATCGTGTTGATCGAGTAATTCGGCCGGGGTTGGTCACCGACTCCCCGAGCGCATCAGCTAACAATAGTTAGTTTTCGCAGCACGACGTTAACTAACGTTAATGGTGACGTCATAATTTATTCATCTTGCGTTGCGGAGTACGTAAATAGGTACGGTAGTTTTCGCCGCACGACGTTAACCTTAACTTTAACGTTAGTACCCAACATGCAACGCGATAGCTCCGCCCAGAGCCGTAGATACTGGCTCCGCCCCTTTTTTAAACAAATCGAAATACGCATGCGCAAACCCGTAACTAACGTACGTCGAACACGTAAAATCCTGAAATTAACATAGAGGCATAGCTCCGCAACGCAAAATGAATAAATTATGACGTCATCCGTTAACGTTAACGTCGTGCGGCGAAAACTACGGTAGACCTACCTAATTTCATGATTTTACGTGCTAAACGTACATTTGTTACAAGTTTGCGCATGCGTATTTCGATTTGTCTAAAAAAAGGGGCGGAGCTATCGCGTTGCATGTTGGGTACTAATGTTTAAGTTAATGTTAACGTCGTGCGGTAAAACTACCTAATATTACGTTATAAGAACGTTATAATAACGTTGCAGTTTGGTGATAAAAACGTTATTTTGTAGAACCATTATGTACGTACTTATATATATCCTAATTTCACGTCACAACGTTTGAACATTCTTACAACGTTCTATGAACTTTATTTTGTGACATACCAAACCACAGCGTTCGTGAACGTCGTAGGCCCTAAGAAAGTTTTGTGTTTGCTGGGAAGGCGCTTTACTATGAATGTTTATGAACCTATTTTGGGATGAAAACATTTCATTTTATCAAGATTGTCAGCGAAAATCAATTTTAAGTGTTATTTAATATTAAATGTTTGACTTACAATTGTTATCAGCTTATCTAGTAAAGAGGGAATTTAACCAAACAATTTGGAAGTTTTGAAAAAAAAAATCGGGTTGCCATATTGATAGTTACCGTATAGCCTATGTATTCTTAATAATCGATCTTTGACTTTTTCGGTTGACAGAGTTCCTTCTTAAGTCACCATAGCTGGTGTTGCATACACACCATTGCATCACTTCCCCACCCCGGGATACGGGCCTAATGTTCTGATCGAGAGCGAAGTGGGTGTTGCCTGGGACTGGCCGCCCAGATCTCCACAAGTGGGGATCTAGAGGACGAAGCCCCTGCAGCCTGGAGTTCCGACAATTAAGGATTTGAAGAAATTATTTTTCTCCCCGTCGAATTGTTTCGAGCTCCCGACGCAGGCAGGGACTGAGGCTAGTCCCTGGCTACTTCACTGACGCCGCCAGAGATTCCGTTTCCCCCATGATAAGTCTTTAGGCGGAATCACTAATGATTCCTCCATCTTTTTGAGATGCTTATGATGTTTTATGGTTGAGTTTTGTCTGGAAAAAACGATTGTTACCTGACAAAATGTCTGCAATAAAAAAACATTACACTTTATTTATTTACTTATTTCGATTTCATCGCTGTAGACCCGAACTTCACAGATGTTTTCCCCGATGTTTTGCGTTCCAAAATTCACATTTACAAATTGCCCAATCAGCGGTGGATTGCATATGACGTTAACAATGGCGCTTCTGTTGACCATGGTTTCATCTATTACCTGACCACAGATTTTGCTTGTTGTTCTATCCGATATTGAAACATAAGCACCTATCAGGCGTTTATAAAGCTCGTTCGCAGAATCTGAATGATAAACAAAATCGTTAATTTTTTGTATGGAAAAGTGTCTGCGACAGAACAGGATCCTGCACACTTTCACAAACAACGAGAGCGTCATCACAATACCACAGAAATATATTGGTACCGGTATATTATTTCAGATTCATACGACATACAGTCATATACCTGTCTCTTATACACATCTAGATGTGTATAAGAGACAGCCCCCACACACATGATTATACTATATAAATGACCAATGATATCACAGTTACCTGAACCAACGTGGTTGATTATCGTGATCATTGAAACACTGTAGAATTTATCCATATTGATTTCCAGCCATTCTGCAGTATCTATAATTTAATTGAGAGATGTCTTGATCGTTATGAATTCAATCGTGACGTCAAATGTTTACCTTCAAAGTATTTTTTTTTCTATTTTCGAGCAGCAATATCTTTCACATTGCCGTCCGATATGTTGAATAAAGCCTAGTTTCCATAAAATCGCTACACGCTTCCGACAGCAGCTGTCGTCGAATTGGAAAAATCCGTGTACCACGACGGTATACAATTTACATGTTGTAAGGGAACCTCACATAATATGCCTAAGGGCAAATCAAAGTTCAGTGCCCTAAAAAGTGTGAGTTAATAATAATAAAACAAGTATTTATCTTTTTATTGGTTTGCTTAAATATTATTCAATTCAAGTTTATCAAATAAGTAGCATACATAAAAATTCTATCGTAAAATTGAATAAAAACAAAGCCTCATTAAAAGAAATGGATAATAATAACAAAAATATGAAAAGGGAAAAAAATGAGATAATCAAATTTAATATGGAGCACATAGTAAAACGCTCATCAGTAAAAAAACGCACCATTTGGTAAAAGTGATTCTTAATGCTAATAAGGCAATCCTACTTAATAACAAGATCTCGTAATCTCGAAATCTCCGATGAGGGCAGTATAATAGAGGCAGTAGAATGTATTAAAATATATGCTTAAATAAAGGAGGAAATATCCTCCATGCTTCTTGTACACAGTGGCGTAGGTAATATTATATTGGATTTCGGCACGGGTTTATAAATGCTATTACTACCACTGACAGGACACGTAGTATAAATCGCATGTTTGGTTAATTCTGTGTTGTACGCATTGAAGGTCGTGAGTTCGAATCGCGCCTCTGTGTTTATTTTTATTTTTTATTGTTTTTTTGTATAAATTAAAATTCTAGGATATTTGAGAGCTGTTTGACAAAAGAAATCGATTAAGTATAAGATAGAAATATTTAACTAATTAGAACGTTCACTTGTACAAAATTAAAATGTCTTAAAATATTTAAAAAAAAATTAAAAATCAAATGTTAAAAAAAGAAAAATTAAAATTAAACACAAAGACGCGATTCGAGCTCACGCCCTATGGAACCAAGGGTGTGAGCATAAAACCCTTGCATGGGAAGGCGTATAAACCGACCGAGCCATCCATACGACGTCTTTCATAGTAGTAATGGCAGTAATGTGCAGTCCTTGCTGAAACCCCCTGATTCGTATTGAGTGTATGGTGCACATTGGGGTACAACTTATGGGCCATGAATGTTTCTTGGAAATTACCTCTAGTTTCTGTGTATAAAATGGCGCCAATCAATTTTTTAGAGCTTCCCATCGAAGCCAATAATTATAATAATATAAATAATTGGCCGCTATTAATAATAATAATAATAATAATAATAATAATAATAATAATAATAATAATAATAATAATAATAATAATAATAATAATAATAATAATAACACTTTGCCATAACGGCCTCGAATACACAAAAAGATCTATTACTTAAAATGTAGGCATAAAAAAATTCCACCTGACCGTCGTAAATATGCAAAATACGCCTGCATAACTGTATGGTAACGTTCAGTTTATCTGAAGATCGTGATAGGGTGAAAGTCACGTCCATGCATTACTTATGCTTTATATATAATATATGTCCGATTCAATGCAAAAACGTCTCGGTTTCAAAACTTTCCCCCCCCCCCCTTCCTTATTCACTATCCCTTAGTACTGTAAACATTCTCCGCCACAGCATCTGATATTAAGTGAGTCATACCTTAATTTCATTTTAACAACAATATAATTTATCTATTAATTTGTTCTTTTTTTGTATTTATTGTATATAATTATTGTAAATATATTGTTGATGCGGACATTTGCCCTTGATTGCACTAGTAGCTGATAAAATTCAATTGAATTGAATATATAGCTACGATATATACAGTATATCGTAAGACATGTAATCAATTTTCCTGCCCCGAAACATAGGCTAAGAACAAGCATGGTGCCCGTCGGGGGATAATGCTATGGATTACTTCAGTTAAAATATACAATATTTGATTTAATAAGTGGGTGAAGGATGTTCGGCGGGGGATGGTATTAGTATGGATTTATATGCGTCAAGGGCCTCGACGGTACTCTCGAACCGAGGGCCCTCAAAACCTAATCACGCCACTGAGCGTGTCCACTATTTCTCAGGCCAGTAGTAAACAAATTTAAATTTAACACAAAACGGGATACATCTTCCACAAACCATTATTACGTCAGTAGGCAGGGGAAGATCCAGTAAGTTTCCTCCCTCCCCCCACCCCGGTTTTGCCACAAAATTTCAATGCAAATCAATGTTGTGTGCTACTCACTTACCTATTCTGAAACTATTGTGCCCCCTTACCCCACCCCGTTTGAAAAATTCTGGAACCGCCCTTGTAGGCCCAGCATTAGTTGTTGGAGAGGAATTAATGAAGTCTTTTTTTTTTTTTTTTTTTTTAAATGGATAATGATCTACCTGATCGCCTGGCTCGTTATAGATGTGTATAAGAGACAGCTTGTACACAGTGGCGTAGGTAATATTATATTGGATTTCGGCACGGGTTTATAAATGCTATTACTACCACTGACAGGACACGTAGTATAAATCGCATGTTTGGTTAATTCTGTGTTGTACGCATTGAAGGTCGTGAGTTCGAATCGCGCCTCTGTGTTTATTTTTATTTTTTATTGTTTTTTTGTATAAATTAAAATTCTAGGATATTTGAGAGCTGTTTGACAAAAGAAATCGATTAAGTATAAGATAGAAATATTTAACTAATTAGAACGTTCACTTGTACAAAATTAAAATGTCTTAAAATATTTAAAAAAAAATTAAAAATCAAATGTTC
>NW_022727290.1:170055-174373 GCF_011630105.1 Anneissia japonica
TTGTTTCACACAATAAACATAAAAAATGGACATGATATAACCAGTGGTTGCAGCCCATGCAATGTTGCAGTAATTGATATAAGGTAAAATAAGTGTATTATATAGAGAGAATAAGACACTGAAAGGAAGTGTGTATTTTAATTTAGATAAAACTCCAACGTTTCTAGAAACTATCTTTGTAACATTGACAATATGACAAATGAGTTCAAGAAATATTGTATTGAAAACATCCATAAAATATCATTTGACAATTCTTTATTGCATTTCTTCCTACGATTGAGATATATTAAATTAGTTTTTGAAATGTTGAGCGATATTTTATTGACTTTAAATCATAAAGATACATTTTCGAGTTACTTGTTAATTGTGGTTATAAGGATATGTCTATTGTCATGCGAATAAAATATATTGGTATCATCTGCAAACAAAATAAAATGTGGTAATTTTGAGGCATTACAGAGATCATAAACATAAATTAAATAAAGCCAAAAGACCTAAAATAGAACCATGCGGTACTCACAGGTCATAGGTAATAAGTTTGAATCGAATGAATTAATAGGGGTATAAATTGTCTGTCTCTAAGATAATCTCTTATAAGTTGTAATGGAAGGCGTCTTAAACCAGAATTAGATAATTTTTTAGAGTAAAATATCATGGTCTATGGTGTCAAAGGCCTTGGATAATAAAAGAAAATATCAATTGTGTGATTTTTTTGCAAGTAAATACGTTAATTTTTCATATTTGTGGAGCACCGCAAGATCCGTAGCGTGTGCTTTCCTGAATCCATACTGGTTGGCGTAGTAAAATTTATTACTTGGAAGAGAATGCTAATAATCTGTTATAAATTCACTTACCAGACTGAAATGAAATAATGAAAATGTGACACAACGGTTTACACCTATAAGGCGAAACTTTTTTTTAATAACATCAGGATGAATATCATCGCCACCTCATGGACTTTTATTAATTTTAAATAAATCAGTAACGTCAATGATGGCTTTCTCCGACACTGGTGTAAGTAATGAGGAATAAGTATTAGGTGAATTAAGAAAAACTGAATAATTAATGTATGACGTGTTAATTGATTGAGTGACCAAGTATTTTTTAAAAACTCATTAGTAATTTTGGACTGGTCTGTGATCTTAATATTATTTTTTAAAAACTAATTTGGAAACTTGGATTTGATAGAGTATCTTTACCGAACACGGAATTAATTGTTTGCTAAGTTGCCTTAATATCATTTTTGTGAACATCGAATTGTTTTTTAAAGAAATTTCTGGACGATATACGGATTATGTTAATTTATTTCTGAAATTAATGTACCTTTTTTTTTATCACCTTCTTTTCCAGATTTCATATTATACTTTTTATATAATCAATTTCTAGTATTAATGGAAAGAATACTGTAATCCCATTGGTTAACCATATTTTGTTTGCGAATAATTAGTTCTTTTCTTGCGGAGTTAAGTTTTAAATTCTTATTATATTTAGTCATAAATTTTGTATAAAATAATTAATACATTTTATCAGTATTGTTTGAGACATTAAGGATTTCAGACCAGTCAGTAACTATAAGTTCGGATGATAAAGAATAAATGGTAGTGTCGTTGATTATTCTGCTGTAGGTATATTTAGATCTATTAGACATGGACGGTTTATCTTTGCAAGAAATAAAAAATATAGGTAAGTGGTCAGTTATGTCACAGTAGTGTATACCAGATTTAAATTTATAATCAGGAGAGTTACAATATATGATCAATTAAAGAGGCAGAGGTTTTAGTTATGCGAGTGGGTCTATCTATATTGGGAAGTACATTTGATGAAAATAAAGTACTAATCAGATGTTAGTTTGTAAGAGTCGGCTTTTAAGATATCAATATTTCATTTCATTTTATTCAGTTCATTCAGAGAGATAAAAGCGAAACAATACAAAAGTGCAGAAACAGATAAAAAGTACAAAGAACAATATCAACTGAATGAACTGAGGAATATAACCAAGAAAGTAAACTTATTTTCATTGGGGTCCTCAAGACAGAAAGAAAACATTGAAGATTGCACTAACCTTAACCACTAAAAATAGCAAATCTTACCAATAAGTTAATTACATTAAAAAGGCACATTTAAAAAGAAAGTCAAACAAATGAAGGAAAGCAGCAAATTCAAGAAATATAATAAATAACAGTAAAATTTACAATTTAAAAATAAATTAAAATTATCAAAAACACTTTATTAGATAATTCAGTAATCAAAAGGTATTATAAAAATATAAATAATTTAAACAATTGGGATTGCAGTTCTTTAATTTACAAGGTAAAAATAAAAACAATTATTAACATTTTTTATATGCAAACAACATTATTTAGACAAAATTATTTTGAAGTTATTATATTATAATATCAAAAATATTTTAAGTTAATGGTTATTTAAAAATGTATTATTGAATTTTGAAATTGATATTCAGAAATATTATAGAGAAAAAAAAAGGTTTAGGAAAAAAGAGTAACAATAAAATTCAAAAGAAAGGATTTTAATCAAACAATTACAGTTGTAAAGGATAATTTTCTATTAGTATCAAAGCTCGCAAAATGAGGAGCATATTAAATAGGGGTTGTATTATATTACAAGGGAATTTTTCCAAATAGATAAGATTTGACATGTGATTTAAATTGATTTAAGGTATTACAATGTTTGATTCGAGAGAGGAGTGAGTTCCAGTCCTTAATGCTATTATAATAAAACGTAGGCCTATTGTTAGACTTGCCATAAGGAACTCTGAAATTTGTAGAGCTTTGTCTAGTTTGATGTTCATGAGAATCACAGATGCGTATGAAAAGTAATGAGGACATTATATTCTGTAGACATAGCTGAGACGTAAATACCTAACTCGGTTTTCAATATTAAGCATACCGATTTTATTGTGTTCTGCATGCCCAACATGGCTTCTGGGTTCCAACTTTGCAATAAATCTAATTAATTTATTTTGAATGATTTGTAATTTATTTTTGAGTTCTTGAGTAATCCCGTGAAACCATGCTGAAGAGGCATAATCAAGTAAGGGTTGAACAGAGCCATTCCCAAAAGTTCGTGATTGCTTTTTAATAAAGGAGGATTGACGCCAAAGATATTTAATACGAGAATTGGCATTTTTTAAAAACAGATTTAGCAAACTGTTCCCAGAAACATTTTCATCGATGAGAATTCCTAAATATTTTACATATGTTTTACGCTCAATAGTCTGACCGTTACAGGTTACTTTAAAAAAGTTTTGAGTTTACGCCTAGAACCAAATAAAATGTAACCAACATGTAAAGATAACCTATTATCTGCCAGCTATTCATAACAAGATGATAATTTTTTACTTAAAACTTGTTCAATAAACTTAGGATCGGAATGAGAAAATAAAATAACACTATCATCAGCATACTGGTGCAAAGTACATTGCGAATTTATACTGATACTCATATCATTAATGTAAACTAATAATAATAAAGGCCCTAAAATACTCCCTTGTGGGACACCATAGTGAAAGTTATTAATAGAAGATTTACTGTGGTTTATTTCTACATATTGCTTTCTCCCATAAAGATAGGAGGAAAACCACTCAGTCGATTCAACGCATATGGCAGAGAGCTTTTTATGAAGTATTATTGTGGTCCACGGAGTCGAAAGCTTTACGAATATTTAATAAAACCATTCCTGTATAAAGACCTATAGATGTTGTCTTTTATATAATCAAGAAGGTCAATGAAACATGTATCAGTGGAGTGACCAGCGCGGAACCCTGATTGGTGACCATAAAGAAGATTGTTGTCATTTAGGTATTGTTTAAATTGGATGTAAACGGCGCTTTCAAGAATTTTTGAAACAGCATTTAAAACACTGACGGGGCGATAATTATTGACATCAAGACGATCCCCCCCCCCTTTTTTTTTTATAAAGATGCTTGACCCTGGCAATTTTAAATTCATCAGGATAAATTTTGGAAGTAATAGAGAGATTGATAATATGTTGAACAGGCCGGGTTATTTGAGTAGTACCATCTTTCAGAAATCGTGCTGATATGCCATCGAACCCTGAATCCCTTTGTTTGGGCTAAGCTTCTGTAGTTCCCTTTCAAAAATTCGCAATCTACAGTGGCAATAGAAAATTTGGAATGGGCAGTCGTGTAAAAATTCTGATGGAAATTACATATATTATTATTAATCCCCACAAGTGTAAAAAGCTTTTTTTTCTTTGTTGACCTCTTCCAAAAATAAATAAATTCATGAAATGATTAAAGCATAATAGTCTTCGCCTTTTTCACAGAGTTAGAACTGTC
>NW_022727290.1:175075-189762 GCF_011630105.1 Anneissia japonica
TATGTGTTTGTTTTTGGGGGGGGTGGGTGTATGTATGTGTGTAACGTGTTTTTATAGATTTTACTGCTTTAAAATCTCTTATTTTAACCATTTTATTATTAATACTACGATATATTATTATTAATATTAAATATTATTCATTGAATTTATACATACACATTGTAGACGGTTGGAGCAGCACACTTAGTACTACTATTACACCCAGAAAAACGAAACAGGACGCCATCATACACCTTAAAAATAAATAAACATTTTTTTAAAGATGGATTTAATCAAGTACATTAGGGTACAGCGGTAACCCGAACAAAACACTCATTTATAATCGTGTTTATGAGAATGACTAATTAATGATTCGACTACCAAAGAGTATAGGCCTGAATTAATTGCTATTATAATGTCTATCAAAATTATTTATCTAATTGAGTTAATTAAAATACAACCGTACAATAAAACCCTAATAATCAAAGTAGGGTCTCCTAATATATGGCCCGGGCATTTATAGGTATAGGCACATTTTTTATAGGCCTACTAGCTGAACGATGTATATACCGGTGCGACCCTGTAGATAGATTTATGCTAGTTCAATTAAATTACTGTTTCGGAGGTAGCTTATTTGAGATATTCACCAGACAGATCTTTTGAAATTCAATTTAAAATGTGCAAACCATCTTATGTGAACACTGAAATCAATTTGCAATACATGTTGCATATGTACATACATTACATCTTGAATATATTTTGCGTTTTAACATTTCTGAAAATATAATCATTTGGCGATCAATGAAACTTTCAAAGTTTCAAAGTTGGCAAGCGTGTGGTAGCAATAAACTGCATGTTGATGAATGTATATTTTCATATAGGGGCCTACGTCATAATTTAATGTTTAGTAACATCATTGTATTAGTCACGTATTGTATATATCCCCGGTTCAATTCTCATCGCTGCCTCTCCTTCTGTTTCAGCTTTAGGGATGAAATATATAAACCGAACAACTTAAATTTTGGGTCGAAAAAGAACATTTTTCCAAGGCGGAAATATTAACAAAAGTTGGACGGAGGTTTGGTGGCTCTGTTGGCAGAATCTGAGTAGACCTATTGGTCACTATACCGTATTTAACAGTTTCAATAACTGGAAAAAAACATACAACATAAAACACGTTCATCACAACCCACAGCGGCGATTTCAGATATCGTTAATGTTGGAGTATACAAACACTTTTTCTATACTCCCAATGGACTGATACCTTATTACTTATTTTCTTATTTCATTCTTTAATTATTTTATTTATCTAGGCCCCTATTTAACTATTTTTTAAAGATTTTTTTTTAGTAAATGATTATTTATTTAGTAAACAACATCGCTAGACAAGCGCTTACATGGAATCCCCAAGGAAAAATAAAAAAGAGGTAGACCAAGGAATACGTTTAGGAGAGATCTTGAAAAAGAAGTGAATTATGCTGGATACATATTGTCAGAGTTGGAAAGAATTGGCCAGAACCGTGTGCGGTGGAAACGTCTAGTTGATGGTCTATGCACCGCCAGGTGTGACAAGGCTTAAGTAATTATTTACTGAGTAGACATTGTAATTACATTATAAATACAAAACTGACACTCTGGGAAACGAAGAGACAATCCACAGCCGAGGGCCTGGGTAAGCCTTCTATCAAAGTTCTTTCTCTAATAATAGTTTTCTATGACGAAGGATGTAGTTTTTCGGTTTAGGTGACCATTGTAACATTTCAGTCATCTGTGTTTGTTGCTCAATTTAAATTTCTCGAATTTGTTAATAAACCTTCTTCGGTAGGCCTACAGTACATTTTTGAACCATTATTTACATGCCTATGTTTGTTTTTGAACTTTCTTTTAGGCCTATAACCATGTTTATAAATAAGACTAAACAAAGTTATTAAAACAATAATCATCTACGCCTGTATTGCAATTAGGATAAGTCATGGAGTTATTATTTTAAATAAGATTAAGTATTTAATGCATTTTCAGACTTGAATTAATAATGTATTTTACACTCACCTTCCACCTCCGATACCTTTAAAATTACTTTTCAATCTTCATATTATACATATTTTCATTACTGCTTACTTTCCTGTTTGTCTCACATGTGGTGTAGATTTAAAAAAAGCATATAATTTATAGTAATTTCCACAGGCCTCATTTGGGTGTAACCATAGAAACAATAATTCTACCCGTAGCTTCCTCTGATTGGTGGACAGGCGTCATGGGACACAGTATTTTAAACAAACACATAATAATTAGAAACATTATTATACTCCTGCACTCTATGATTGGTTATCACACAGTTATATCGTTCGCTGATTAAATATCGATTTTAATTTTGTAAAGTTATAACTCCTGGGTTCAAAATTTTATAGCCTAATAAACCTAACAAGACTCGTGATAAAATGTATTAGGAATTACTTTAATTTCTTTCTTCGTTTATTTGTATTTATTACACAAATCATATGATTGTCAGACCCCCAAATGTCCGAAAACAAAACCACGTTCCATCATAATCGAATTCTCGATCTGTTAGCAGAAATATATATATAAAAAAAACCAGAGATCTCGAAAAAAAGTCGTACTATTCGATAACTGAAAATTTGACACATAAGCTTTTATGCAACTTTTGCATGAAACCACACGAAATGACGCAGTGGAAGCCGCGTAGTTTATTTATCGATGGGAGAATTAATTGCATACTCACAATTAAGAAGAAGGATGCAATTATCTTGAATTAAACTCAAATGTTCTGCATGCTAACAGTTACGATATGCGATAATTTCCAATCCATTGTTACATACCAATCAGCCTAATGGCTGTCATTTTTTAACAATCGATGTTTAATAAAATTTTGTTGTATTACTTTTTTTTTCTCTGACTTAATACATATTTATTTACTTTGAGAACATACGCCTTTGGAACGGTGGCACACACAAAGAGTGGTTAGTTCAACTTAAATTACAAAATATAAAAAATTAACTAAAGATGAAGCACACTTCTACAGAGTCATTGATAAAATATGCAGATATGAGCTACACAGAATAAACTATACATACAAAATAAAAATTATCCCACTTAAAATTAAATGTATGGAGTAATATTTTATACAGGCATACTCCTAAACAAACATACACAAACAGTACCTACTGTAAGTATACTTGTAAGGGGTCGCTCCCAAATATCAACATTTTCACAAGTGCACAAACATTAAATGCTGGGTGGGGTGGGGAGGGGTAGAACAATTTATACGCATTTACATATATGCATGAACTTTTATGACCAAATATATATATTACTTATGGATAACACTGAAATACATGACAGACGGGACTCATTGCAATACTCATACTTCGTGGGGCGAGATGATTGAGTCGTACTTATATAAATTTTATTCGATTCATTTCGCAAAGGTCATCTGTAACAACAAGTGCTTAGAATAAAATGTAAGATGTAGGCCTAATTTTGTAACGTTATAATTGTGTTAAAAATTGCATAGCGTAATATTAAACCTAAAAGGAATAGCGATAAAATGTATTTACGAGTCTTTAATTTCTTTCTTCGTTTATATATGAAACTTGTTACAATTCAAAATGATTGACAGGTCGTACTTACATAAATACTATTAGATTAATTTCGCAAATGTCATCTGTAGCAACAAGTGCTTAGCTTTATATTTAAACCTAACAATAATCGTGATAAAACGTATTTGTCTTGAAATTATTTCTTCGTTTATTCGTACAGTAACGTATTTATTACGAATCTTGTTACAATTCATAAAATTGACAGGTCGACTTTTCTTAATTGTATTCAATGCCACCTGTAACAAGTGCTTAATGCTATATGTAAGTGTTTAGTGTAAGATTAGGCCTAATTTTGTAAAGATATAGGCCTATAATTGGGTTCACTTCATGTTCTAATATTAAACATAGAATCAATCGTGATAAAAGTATAGCTGGAATCTTGAATTTCTTTCTACTCGTTTATTCGTATTTGTTATGAATTATGGTTACAATTCATAATGATTGACAGGTCATACTTATGATCAATATTAATTTTATTTAATTCATTCGCAAATGCCATCTGAGCAGTTTAGCTTAGGCAACTAAACTGCTGGTGCCACTGTGTATGCGCTGAACCGTGGCAGCCTCTTGGTCCCCGTATGCTCTCCTTGAATTTCAACTGGAGGGCTGCAATACGATATCGCACCGCCTTTCAGATGAAACCAAACCGTTTTTCCCGTGTAGGTACATTATGATGGATCATGTGAACATTACAGAATTAACGCTCTTCGGAAAAAAGATTGTCTCTCGTGTAGGCCTACAGCTGCCCTATCACCACCAGAAGGCAGCACTGGGAATTCGTCTTCTCATGGTTTAATGTTGGTCACCGAATACTGTAAATCCAACCATCCATCTGTATCTGTGTGTCTTGCCTATCTTAACTTTTAGCATTTTGTATTTTTCAAATTTACATTGTTTGTTGTACAAGTTATGAAGTCCTATTTAATTCTTCTATGCGTATATTTTAAGGAACCATATCTCAGGTGTATTTTATACTGTTGTCACAATAAAGTTTTATCGTCATACCGTATATATCGCTCGCTATATATAAATGATAGGCTTATCATTCATAAATAATATGGTTTCAAAAAACAATGGTTAGCTTCTAAATACAATAATTTATATAACAGCATCTCAATGTGTTTGGCTTGAGTAGTAATATATTAAAATTTTAATGGAAATATACTGCTCAAAACACAAATCTAAATTCTAAATATCAGTGTTCACCGATACACGTACAGTATTATGTGTATCGTGTTTATTACGGTGTTTGCGCTATGTATGCTAAACGTTGCTATACTTATTTCATTCATTAACAATTACCGGTAAAACGGAACTAAATGAGATGTTTTATTTCATAAAGACAACCTCCTGGTTGGCCGAAATGCCACGAATGTAATCGTGAGGAAAATAATAAATAATTTAATTAAAAGAAAAAAAAATTCTGAACATTTTGAGTGATGTAGAACGTGTAAGTTATTCATTCCAGCAATAATTTTTTAATAGTGTGCTTGCATGATGCACTCATCTGAATGTAAACAAACCAACGTAGGCCATATTACGGTATTAAAATTAAAAACGCAGTTGCCAAGACTAATTATTAATGAGAGTTACCGTCAGGGGTGGCGCTAGGGGGGGGGGGGGGGGGGGGGGGGGGGTGAGACGCCAGGCATTTTTTTCATATTAATAGATTCTAATAAGATCGATTAAATACCGAAGCCTTTGAAACCCCTAAATTCGGATTTGATTTGATTTGATTTATTTTGCATCTCCAATGCGGGTCCAGAATCCAGGGGGAATTATTGCACAGAGGTGAATATTTACAGATAGTTAGTGATCGGGCAACGTTCAGAAAAATATAGTAAAATAAGAAAAATACGTAGGCATAAATATATATAAAATTTAAATTTCGGGGGCGGGGGCGAGTATGTGAATGCAACTCTATGCTCACATTAAAGCAAATGAGAAAAGTCAATTCATTTGATTCATATCATTTTTTCCTCGGGCTTTAAAACATTAAGAAACAGCAATACATATAGGGGCCTAAAACTCAAAACTCTTTTGAAGTCTGAATTAAAAAAAATATGATCATATCATATATATTATTATATCATATCATATCATATAACATACCATATCATATACCATATCATATCATATATCACCAATCAAACACATATGGAACACATACTCAGCTCCCTGGGGAGAATTCCTTAATATTATTATTATTATTATTAATAAAAGGTATTATTAAAATTGCTGGTCTCATTCTATATTGTTTCGTGGCCTTCCTCCACGCTTATTTTGATAGAGCGCCCTCTTCACTTCATAGTAATAACAAACTGTACTGTTCTCTCATTGGAAGATACAGTATGATATTAATGATATTGTAAATACGTTTAATGAACAAATTACAGGAAATAATTTATGCTAAAAGCATTTATTGTTAAGAAGTACAATAATATACAATTGATTTTTTTTATTAAAAGTAATTTCATTTATTTAATTCTTATAAATTTTATAAGCGTCTGGACTAGAGCGAACAGCTGGGCTGGCTGATGGGTCATCTTCTCGTCTGGTGTTTAGAGAGAAAAGGGTTGAGTTGGGTCTTTTGATTGTGTTTTACAAAAGAAATTCCCATTTTACCCTTCTAATTTGTAAACATTTCTACGTGAGTAAGGGTATTGACTATTATTCTATCTATTTTACGTTCGTTTAATGTAAAAATTGTAGTTTAAATGCCATAAATATACTAAAAATATAGGCTGATTACGTGACGTTTCCGAGTGAATTCATCGACCCAACAGGAACAGGGTCATCATGTTGTTTATGCATCCTTTTTGTTTGTTGCGGGGCTTGGCTTTGTTGTCCGATGATGACACCATGCCCTTTTTAATTTCAGACATTTGTAGGTTCGATTATGCAACTGATTCTAATCATTGATTTAATATCAGTATATTTTCCCCTTAAAGGTCAAGGAATAGAGGTTAAAAGTTGGAGGATTTCCTCTTGCTGTGAGTGAGTGAGTTTAGGCTAGGGTAGGCCTAGGCCTATAATAAAGACAGCTTTTTGGGAATGTTGAGAGAGGTAGGTAGCTTTGTCTGACAATTATGTTCCAATATCCATTACCATCCTTACTTTTTAATTTAAATTTTGTTTAAACCCCATATTTTAGTACAATAATAATGCTATTCTCGCTCCTCTGGTTTAATATTAAATAAAATATTTAACCTACAGGAAAAAATCTACCGTCATGCCATGTAATAATGTAGTTAGAATTATTATAGCCCTTTATACTGACGTCTTGTCTTGCTTGTGGTGTGGACTAGCTTACAGTAACTTGCTTCTTTAATAGTGGTGGTCACTTCATGTCTGAACCATCAATCAACCGGCACCAGCTATTCCCATCTGTCCACAGCGAGCTGTATGGACCAGTATACCAGGGTAATCCCCTACTCGTCTCGAAAGATGTACTAGTTCTTTTTCTACACCAAGTCCAATGATTGTCCTTGGCTCCAGTATTCAATCTACTATACCACCCAAATTTGGGTGGATAAGAAATCCGACAAACTATTTCAGTCTAGTGTGTCGAAATTTGGCAAACTAGCTTTCAGCAAACTGGGTTTTTCTGATTTTTGGGTCGGTAAAATGGCATTTGATAAACTGGGTATTCGGCAAAGTGGACTCAGTAGTTTAGGTCTAAAAATTCATACTCGCATTTAAAGAATATGGGCCGTTTCGTTAACAAGTTGCTGCTAGATTTAAATGCAGAGAAGGTGAAAAAAATTAATTATTTAATTAGAGATGACCGTTTGGCTAAGTAGTAATGTTCCTACATCCCCTTACCTTGTAGGTGCCTGCTCGAGACCCAGAATTTGAATTTAGTTCTGAATTTTAAAGTTAATATTTGTTTCTGTGTCCTCCTTTTGCAGCACTAGTATACAAATGAGCGTGGAAGCTAGGTAATGTCTTCTCCTTTGATAGCCACGTATTATGGCCGCTCAGAACCCTAGTTTGTGCCAACCAGGGGGGCTTACTCGTAGGTCATCACGTGTTACCGTGGCGACAAAACGCAAACCTTCACCAGAGTTGAATACAACGCAAGAATTAGGACAAACCAAGAGGTATGTACGGTAATATTTTTTCACACTGATTTTCTCCTATAAATATATTAAGTTATCAAGGCAGAAATAGGTTTTTTTTATCATTTAAGAATACCAAAGGCCCCAATTGAATCCTGTCGCCCAGTCTCCTAGAACACTGCATACAAGTGTGATGTTTCGTTTTGTTGTCTTGAATTAATATTTCTTAGGCAGGTTTATTGTTGGGTGGGGGTTTTGTGGGGGGGGAGATGTGTGAACATTGAGAATGCAGACTTAAATCCCTATTCCAATGAAAAATGAATAGTCATATTAAAGCCACCTAGTGGAAGTGGAAGCAATTTCACCCCCATAGTGGGTGTTTCCTTTACACACACCCCCCCCCCCCCCCCCCCGGTTACCTATGCCCATGAAATTTGAGTAATGTGTTTTGGATTGCGTACAGTATTTAGGCTTGTTATCACTTTACAATCAGCTACTTAAAAATAATTTCAGGGTTTGCTTTGTTGTGACCCAATTCAGTCTTGTATGCTATAGAATTTCAGCATTCCATAAAAATTGTTACAGTTTGTAATACCATAATGATATTAAAATAGACATTGCTTCGAATAAGTATGCAAAAAAATTAGCACTGCTGTGAAATAAACCCGAGTTTTTTTTACATAAGCAACTCACCATTGACATACTTCAGTGTGTGGTACATATGCTATATTGTGGTTAGCTTTACTGAGTAAAGCCTCTTTCTTTTCCACTTGGCAAATTTATTCTCGTGAATTGATTGCGCATTTTTTCACTTCGCAAAAACTAGAAACTGCTAGAGACTTGCAGTACTAATATCGTTGAAGTGAAAAACTGATAGAAATATAATTGCGCATGAACGGATTGCACCAATAAATTCGCTTAGTGGAAAAGTAAACTTTTCGTAATGAACTGGATTATGACTTTGGTTTCACTGTTTTCTGCAAACTAAATAATCATACAGAAAAAAAAACTCTCTGTACTCACTGTATGTATAAAGTGTGTTGTATTACACTATCATATCAAATAGAACCAAGAAGACCTATAGCCCGGGTATTCAACCTTTTTAAAGCTGGGGGCCTGTTCCAATCTGTTGTGACCAGCGGTGGGCGGACATAATTGTGAAGAAAATATACCACCTCAGCCCCACCATGCTTGGGGCTGAGGCAAAAAAAAAGTTATGATTATGGCAACTCTAGATGATGGTACTCTCTGACTTAAATTTGAATATAATTTTCTTTTCTTCTCATTTCATTTTATTTTATTTCACACAATGCAAAAAAAAAATTGAATTGAATTGAATTATAAAATTCTTCATAAAAGTAAATAAATAACAAGGACAATGTAATCTAATTAGGTAATATTAGCAAATTACTAAATTACAGTAAAAATTAATAATAACAATAATAATAATAATAATAATAATAATAATAATAATAATAAGGATAATAAAGATCGGTATTCTCCTACCATGCCACTAGAAATTATCCTACCACAAAAATATCCACTCACAGTGATAGTGGTTGAGGCAAATTGTTAATACGTGGCCCCTGAGCCTGCTGGCGCCACAAATCGTAGACATCGCATCATATCAGCTCCCGATTTAATCCATTAGTCTCCCTCTCCCCATGTCAATACCCTACGCCACTAGATACAGTGAGCTACACTCAGAAAAAGCCACATTCTTGTAAACAATGCTAGATAGAGTAGGGGTGCCTATGTGGTGTTTCTATAAACATAAAAATACTTTCTAAATATGGGCTGGAAAATGATTAATTTTCAGCAATGTTGCGTAAGATCAAAATCTTTGGGGGCCGGATTTGGCCCGCAGGCCGGGGGTTGAATAAAGGGGACCAATGGGCACATAAAAAAATTTATTAGATTATCACTCTTTTTTTCAAAAAAATTGATGAAGACGGGAGGTTTTTTTTTTTTTTGGACTGAAGAGGGGGTGGTGAAATTTTACCTGGGATTCCTGTGTGCATGGACAGAATGAACATGACATAGTTTTTCGTGGTGGCAGATGTATTTAAACAACTGCCCTGTGATTCAATGACCTATAATTAGTCTTATATTTGGGGAAAAAATTAGAATTACTCGAGCATCAAATCAAACACCCAACTTTCTTGATGTCGTAGGTTAGTTTTTGCTCAACAACAACCACACCAACCAAACACCCATCGCAAGGAAGACCGCCCACTTATGTAACAAGTTATTTTTAGTAGCGAAGAGTCTCTGTGGAACATGTTAGTCTTCATGCTGTGAATCAACTATCCGATCAGCCCACTTTGCTGGCCTCTTTAGGGACGGACCGCAGTGTTGCTTATTTTTAGCCAAGCTGTAGAACATGCAAGACTACACACTGAATTAATGATCCGTTCAGCCCACTGGGTGGGTCTTTTTAGGGAGGACCGTGGTGTTGTCTATTTTTAACCGCAGTTAGTGAGCTGTTTATTTTTAGCGACAGTAAACAAGTTTAATCTTTTTTTCAAAAAAATTGATGAAGACGGGAGGTTTTTTTTTTTTTTTTGGACTGAAGAGGGGGTGGTGGAATTTTACCTGGGATTCCTGTGTGCATGGACAGAATGAATATGACATAGTTTTTCGTGGTGGCAGATGTATTTAAACAACTGCCCTGTGATTCAATGACCTATAATTAGTCTTATATTTGGGGAAAAAATTAGAATTACTCGAGCATCAAATCAAACACCCAACTTTCTTGATGTCGTAGGTTAGTTTTTGCTCAACAACAACCACACCAACCAAACACCCATCGCAAGGAAGACCGCCCACTTATGTAACAAGTTATTTTTAGTAGCGAAGAGTCTCTGTGGAACATGTTAGTCTTCATGCTGTGAATCAACTATCCGATCAGCCCACTTTGCTGGTCTCTTTAGGGACGGACCGCAGTGTTGCCTATTTTTAGCCAAGCTGTAGAACATGCAAGACTACACACTGAATTAACGATCCGTTCAGCCCACTGGGTGTGTCTTTTTAGGGAGGACCGTGGTGTTGTCTATTTTTAACCGCAGTTAGTGAGCTGTTTATTTTTAGCGACAGTAAACAAGTTTAAAGAATGGCTTTGCATTTTCAACTTTACGGCGATCCCATTGTCTGAATACAAAGTCTGCCGAATTCGGAGCAAATTCCTGTATATTTTGTGAGCATTTGTTTTTTGCAAAGTTGTTTTTATGCAGTTAAAATAAATGATGCGACAAAAAAAAATAAAATAAAATAAAAATAGAATTATTCCCCCATCAATATTTCCAAAATTGTTGACGCAGGCGGGAGTGATAATCTAATAAGTTTTACTATTTGCCCTATAGTATTTAATTTTAAAGTACTATTGGAAGTGTTTTTGTAGGCCTACTATAAATTTGTATTTTTTAACTATAAATTTTGAATTATTGAATCACAATGGCTTTTTTAACTTTCTTTCCTATCTCATGGATTCAGATGTTTTGTAGAATTATATAATGAGGAAATTGTTTATGAGGATTAACTACAGTATAAACAGTAAAGAATAAACAGTTATCTGGTCACTATCGATAGACATTGAAAGGGTAGAAAAATTCCCTGTTGAAAATAGCAAAACTAGATTCTCATGAAAGTCCTCATTATTGAACAATTTCTGGGGTCACTGTAGAAAGTAATATAATATAAGCTGAAGGTGCCATTATTTGCCCACATAGCAAGGGCTGAATGAAATTTGTTAAGGAAATGATTTCTTCTAAGGTTTTTATTTTCTATAGTGTCTTTAAGTAAAAATATAATGTAATTGATTACCTTATTTATTTCACCTTGTACAATATGAAAATTTTAATCAAACTGCTGGTTTGCGGGGACCAGTTGCTATATGATGAATGCTGTACATTAGCTGTGTGTGCGCATACAGACTATGAGAATGATTGTTGATAGTACTGTATGCACAATGACTTAATTGTAGGGTGAATGAATATTACATTTAATACAGTACAATGAATGCATATTTGATTGTGTTTGATAAACTTGAGAATAATATTAGGTAGGCCTAATGAGAAAATAAAATATTGTGTAAACATTAATGACTTCATTGTCACCTTGGTATCTCAAAACGATTTTTCTTATAATTATAAACTAAACCAGATCATTGAATATGATTTCAATGAAATTGATAAGAAATAAGAGGAAAAAATTATAATTACTATTGTGATGGCATATATGTTTACCCTGCCACACAGATAACTGGGTGCGCAGTATCCACGACCAGATATACTCCTGTTGTGATTAACGTTTGGAATTGTTAACATTTGAGGTCAACAAGAGGTGAAACCAAAACAGAATCCATGACTCGTGTGCACGTGGTTGACTTGAAAATCTGTGCCCTTTGTTGAGTGATTCTTAAACTTAATTATTGAAATAGAATCTTGGCTATTAAAGTTATCCATTTATTTATTTATTTCGACAATAGTTGTCCATCAAACCAGAGCTGCTACATAAAATGAAGGACGATAGAATATAAAGATTAAAATAACTTGAGCTAGACCTTTAACATTAACTAATTAATTAAATGTGTACAGAAAAATGTTTAGGAAATACAGTAATAAGAATTAAGGAAAAGATTAAAAAAAGATTCAAACCAAATTAACAAATTCAAAGTAATATTGGTACATTAAAGACAGTAAAATTATTAAAATTGAAGTAATCCAGAAAATTAAAGGGGCACGATGTGGTATGGTCAGATGTGGTGATTGAACAAATGGCATAGTATGCAAAAGATCACTCAAAATTGTTTTGCTGAAAGCATGCGACACCTTTAGAGAAAAAAAATTAACATGAAAAAGTGTATGAGGTAAAAAGAGAAATAGCAATACATGATCTACAGTTCTACTTGCCTTACTGTGCGTTAGGCTACGGTACATTCAAAGCTGGCAATTTTTACCCTTCATGAATGAGGCTATGTAATTTTACTTGCTCTTATTAAGCTAGTCGGCCTACATGTAATGCAAATAAGATTTTGAAGGTCTACCAGGTGATTTTTTTTAAAAATAAATAATATAAAATCCAATGGCCTGCTGTACCAGTAGTAGCATCACTACTAGTACAGTTTCTAAAGTTTGCTTTAAAGAAAGTGTAAACTAAACATTAAATCTTTACTATTTATCAGCTTCATTGATAGTTTACCCTTTCACATACAGTAGAGTAGATGAAATGATGTGAATAAAGTGTTACAGTGGGTTTGATAAAGGTTTTGAATCTTGACTGCCAGTATGTTCTTTAAGGTACCTGTACAAGTTAGCATTCAGATGCATCACTAGTGGAATTATACTGTAATCTTTACCACTACAAATTGACTCCCTAAATCCTAATGTAAGGCTCTTTCGTAACCTCATTAACTATTTTATCACTCTTACTGTATGTTCACTTACACGTTCAAACACTTATTATTCGTTCTCAATGCTGTGAATATCCACACGTGAATGTTAATTTTATGTGAATGTTAATTTCTTTTTGCTGCTCAGTGCTAATAAGATGTGGAATTTCTACCAACCGTAAGTTAAGACTCAATTCTGTGGCTGAAATAATATTCAATATTCTTTATGAAAATTCAATTTTGTTCATTAATGATGTTAAGATACTGTATCGTAGGCCAGTGGTAAACTAGGCACTTTGATTGTAAGATTCCACTCCATAAGAAAAAATAATCAGAATAGTTCTTTGTTTTGAAACAAGTGAAGAAATGAAACTTTCTCCCAGATGACATAGTCTCTGTATCATAACAGTTGTGAACACTTTTAAGAAAGGATAAGGACCCTAGAAAAATGATCAATTACCAAGTATCAATTTTATAAAATGTTATATTCTTTAGATATTAACAAATGCTACAAAGATGATTGATTCAGAATTTTATTAAGTAGCTGTTTTTTTTTTTTAGTTAGAACAAACTCAACTTCTACAGTATACAAATCTTCAGGCATTTTTTCGACAAACACTAATTTTTAGGTGCATTTGACTGACTGTAGGACTTATCAGGCATAGTAAAGTAGTACAGTTACTACTGTATGGGGCTCAATACTGAAGAACTTTATTTGATGAAGTCATTGATGGGTTTTGTACACTTTAAATAATTAAGTGTTGAGATGCAAACATTTTTTGGGGACTACAGTATACAGTAGTGTGGTGCTTATTAAGATATACTGTACTTGGGAGTAGTTTGTATAAATGTTTGGAATGGTGCTTAATATGTTGGTATCATACCCTATGTTATCTTGTTAAAACAATACCATGTGTTTCAAATAGGCATCTGACTGGTTGCTGTAAAACCAGAAACTTTCGCGAATTGATAATTTCGGCCATTTTCACGACATTAAACTTTCGCGAATCGCAAAAGGCCTACATTTTATTCATGAGAGGAATAACATACAATAGTTGAAAATATTGTATTGTGAGTTCTAGGCCTAGGTTAGATAGAATTTGATCCAACTCGGCCACAAGTCAACTTGGCCACAGTCAACTCGGCCACAAGTCAACTCGGCCACAAGTCAACTTGGCCACAAGTCATCTCGGCCACAAAAAGTTTGGCTACAGTCAACTCGGCCACAAACCAACTCGGCCACAAGTCATCTCAGCCACAAAACAACTCTGCCACAAGTCAACTCGGCCACAAGTCATTTACTGGTACTACATTGTACTAATTGTTATTATTATTGCTGTTATTATTGTTGTCATTGTTGTTATTATTATTGTTGTTTTTATTACCGTTAGTTTTAATATTAATTATTAGTCTTAGCATTAACATTATATATTGTTCAATTTTTTGCTGATATTATTATTATTACATATATATATAGTATATATATTTATAGTACCATATAAATAATAAATAATGTTCGATTTTTTATTATTATTATTCATATTATTATTATTATTTATTAGTCTTAGTATTATAATTTTAATAATAGTAATTTAAAAAGTTGTTGTTATTGGCGTTTTATTAGTATTTTTCTCATATTAT
>NW_022727290.1:189780-189978 GCF_011630105.1 Anneissia japonica
TTAATATTATTGTTGTTGTTGTCACCTTTATTATCGATATTACTACCCTATTATTACTAAGTAGGCCTAGTATTATAAGTATCATTATTATTATTATTACTAATTAGTATTACAGTACAGTATTATAAACATTATCTTTAATTTATTATTGTATTATTGCTATTATCACCTTCAATATCGTTATTATCACTAATTAAG